>NC_029772.3:41369089-41437583 GCF_000817695.3 Arachis duranensis | reverse complement strand
AAAGCTGTGTCCAATTCGGGCTTGGTCGACGCCGGGTATCTCGAACTCGGATGCTTCTCAAGAAGACTATTCTTGTTTTTCCTTGACCTCGGCATGGGCTTTGGCATGGGCTTGGGCTTCGGCATGGGCTTTGGAATATCAACCATTTCTTTAATGGTCTGGAAGCTCCTCCTGCAGCTAGCACTGGGTATCAATATTTTGCTGGGGGTAGGATGGTAAACATCTTCAAATGCTCTTGACTTGCAATGCAACGATTTCACCCATCCACTTGCCATTACATTAAGTAATGTAATGCAATTGCACTGTTAGAAGCTGAAACGGTTCTTGGTTTTTTCCGTCACAAGAGAGTTTCCATGCTAAGGCCTAAGAGAGAAGAGAAGAGATAGTGGGAAAAGATACATTGGCCATGGCGCCACAATAAATGGGGATTTTATTAGGGTTTCCTTTTTCTTTCTTTCTTTCTTCTTTCTATTTTTTCTATTTTTTATTTTTTTTGTCACTCCGTATGCGTTACGAAATCAAGGTTATGCGTTTCTCAAGATATGGGAAGTGCCCGCGTGGATTCTGTCTCATTCTTTTATGACTCTGATCGGAAAAAGAAATCTTACATTAATAAGCAAAATTGAAACTCATCACACCAATAGCTTCAATTTCGTCCGCACGATTACTTTTTGGGCCTTTGCGCTTCTACACTTCTCACTTATTCTTGCCTCATCTTACTCTGTCTTATTAACGTAATTAAGGTCATAAATATTTCAGTTATTGCTTGGATTTGTTTCGAATTCTAGACAAGTTATGTGATTTTCTCTTTATTAGCTTGGATTATTCCTAAAGGATATTCCCGTTTTAGACTCAAATGAAACATATGTTTAGTTACTCTATATGAAGGATTTTTTATATAACAATATGTCTAAAACTCAAAGACAATATAAAAATACGTATATTTGATATTTAGTGTTCATAAAAAAATTATTTTTTATTGTAATATGTTTAGTTATTCTATTCTGAAACTTTTAATATTTTATGATTAATCATTTTGCTAAAAATTGTGTAAAATAGTATGTATAAATATTAAATATATACAAATATATAATAGATAATTTTTAATATTTATATGCATTTTTGTTAGGATAATGAATTATTGAATTAGATATTTTTCTTATGGTGACAATATTTAAACTAAATGTTTCTACAAATAATATATACAAATTTAATACTACTATGATTTAATAATTATGGAGTAAGATGTAACACTCAAATAGTAAATGGCTTTTATATTAGCGGTTTTAAAATAGTACAGTATGCAAAACGTAGCCTTGTTATCAACCGCACTCTATCTTGAGGTTACGACTTTGAAGGAAACTCCAATCACCAATTAATTTTCCGCTAACATAATCCCATCAAAATTAACAAATTTTGACGAGTTAGGAGGAAATAAAAGAAGTAGCAACTATTATTAGGTCATTTTAATATGATTATATTATGGTGATTATAGTAATTATAGTGTTTTAAAATATACTGTTAAAATTTAAATAATATTTTTTTATTATTAAAAACACTTTTTAAAAAATGTTACCTAAAAAAATATTACCAAAATAAAAAAAAAATAACGTGTCTTTAATTTTAACCATACTTATATAATTATCATAATTATTGACTTGCTGTAGAATAATCGTATTAGAATTTAATTATCTTGCTATTACTAGTTGAAATTTTGAATAACGTTACAAGTAGGAGTAGTTGCTTAATTAGTAGTAGCATTATACACGGAGTTTGGTACATACGAAAACTCGTGTAGAAATTTGAGAGACAACGTGGACAAACATTCTTTCACAATACCGTAAGATTGAATTATTTTCTTTCTTTAATTTGTGTTCTCATCTACTGTGAATAGTAATAATTAAGTACAATTTTGCTGTCCTTGCTGAGTTGCTATTTTGATTGAGTAATTTCTACTTCTCAATTCCAACATCATGGCACCACCCCCACTCTGCAAAGACATGTTATGAGACATTATAGACTCTGATGAGAAGTTAATAAGTGCTCTGATTAAGAGTTGGAATGACACATTATTGCAATTTAGTATGCAATGGTCCTTATCGGGTAGCTTATTTACAATGAGAATATATATGTTATTTGAATATTTAAATGTTTAGTATTAACTATTTTTATTTCAAATTATTCTAACACATCCGAAACTCTATGTAAAGAAAACTTTTAATCAAAGATTTTTCCTAAAAGAGTAAAATCTTAACTTTATTAAGTCATAGAGGTATAAACATTTTACATGTTCAAAATGAAAAACAATAGATAACTAATTTTTAATTAGTCAACATTAGTCAATTTTAGAATTTAGATTTATAATTTATAATTTAGAATTAAAAAGTTATAATTAAAATCTAAAACTTAAATTAAATAAAATACTTTAAAAAATTCACTAATATTAATTAAAAAATATTTCTTTAGTATTACTCATTCAAAATAAACATTTTCCTTTAATTGCTTAACCAATGCCTTTAGCTAATCCTAAGAAAACTCGGGTGTTAAAAATACATATCACAACAAAATTCAAAAAGACTTGTAATAGTACAAATGTTTAGATATTCAAAAATCATTGTCCTATCAAATGATGACATAAGGACAAAATCTAAGCCTTATAGCTGTTGAGTTGTGGGTGGCAGACTGTTATTACAGAAAAAGAAAAAGAAAAATATTCAAATAGGTAAGAGGATATTCATTTGAACTTTTTGGTGAAAAAAATGTGACAGGATATTCATTTGAACTCTTTAAGGAAAATAAAAATGTCTTTTTCTTCTCTCTTTTTTTTCCCATGAAATTTTTATATGAATCAGCACAATTTCAGCTGGTGAGTCAACAATCAAGTGAAGTCGTTTTCTAATAATGAAGGCTTTTTGGGCCAACCATGCTCTACCACCAAACAAACCTTTCCTTTGAAATGCTTGGTGGCATTGTCGAATCTTGAAATCAAAGCAATGAATCCACCATCAACCATTACTATTAAGCTGCAGGTTCTGCCTCGTCAGGTTGAAGTTTCAATGCAACAGTAATAACTGCGACACAGGAACGGGACCCTCAACACAGTAAAAGCTTTTCTTTCTTTTTTTTTTTTTTGACATTTTTACCGCGGAATAAAGTGACATAATCAAATGACCAAGAAATACATGATTACATTCTATACCCGTAATGAAATTTTAATGTCAAATTTAGGGTAAAAAACTAAAATAAGCCATAGAGAGATACATATTATCTGAATCAGTTAAAACAAAATTTGATTCACCAATCAATCAATGTACAAATTCATGTAGTTCGAATCACCTCGTTTCGAACTTAAATGTAATTCGAATCATACAACTTTGAATTTGAATTGATACGATTCGAATTACTATCACACGTGAATTTAACATAATTCGAATTGAAAGGGTTCAAATTACTCCCAAGTATCAAGTCTTATGTAATTCGAATGATGTTGACTGTAATTACACATTGTACTATACAAGATTATAACAAATTAATTTTAGTATAAAATTATTAAATATAAATTAATTTTAACTCCTATGTACATTGAATTAAAAATAATATATAAAAATGTATTAAATTTTAATAACATATAAAAATTTAATGACTTTTTAAATATTTTTTTATAATAGGAGTACATTTTTATATACTTTAAATATTTTATAAAAAAATTATTTAATAAAATGTGGTGTATGTTTATCATACAAAAATAAAGTATTGTGTCAATATAATAACATTATAACATTTTAAATCAATTTTTTTCAAGGATTTTAGATTAAAAGCAACACATGAAAAAATATTATTGATATTTTAAAGCTAACTTAATTAAAAAAGATAGAACTGTATTTTTTAGAATTTTATGTACATAATTAGACTAATTTTTTTTAATATTGATCAAAGATGTGTGTTACATTAGATTATTTGGTTTTAGGTAAGTTTTACTTTACTATAATTTTTTTTTTTTACTTTTCAGAAGACATAAATCGATTGGTAATGGTACATAAAATTTATAAAACATTAATGATATTTTTTTTAAATTAATTTATAAAATTTTTTAGATTTGTGTCTTCTGAAAAGTAAAAAAAAAAAATTATAATAAAGTAAAACTTACCTAAAACCAAATAATCTAGTGTAACACTACCCATATTAATGCCCTAGTACTGATGACTCTGCCAAACGGATTTGAAGGACCTATACGAGGACTAAGTGTGTGATTGGATTACAGTTTATAAACGGAAATTTGTATAAAATTAATTTTGTAAAATTAATTTTGATCAAAAGTGAATTGGTATTAACGTGGTTTATGTTTGGTAATTTTTATTCAAAATGGATTATAGTAAACTAAATATTGTTTAGATTACATTATTCAAAATCACTTTTAGATGAAAAATTATAGAAAAGGACATGAATTTAAATAATTATCGTATGTTATCATATAATTTTATTTTAATTATTTAAATAAATTTTAATATTTTTTTAGTACTTTCAGTATTCTTTTAGTACTCTAATAGAATTAATAGAATGATAACACAAATTAAAAAAAATATTTCATACAAAAAAAATAACAATAACAGTAAAAAAAACTCATATAAGAAAATTAGAAATTTTATAAAAAATAATAATATACATAAGAGAATATTAAAAAAAATATTATAAAAAAATAATAAACATATGAATATAAAGGACATAATTGGTATATAGAACATAAAAATTTAATCCAACGTAAAAAAATTAATGAAAAAGTTAGAATTTTTAGTTTTTAGTAAATCAGTATTAAAGACAGAAATTACTTTTGTCTTTACATGATAAAAATGTTGCCAAATATAAAAATAAAACGTTCAAAAAACTCAAAATACAAATCCAAACACATCCTAAATAGTGAGCCATATAAACTTAGTTGTTGCTTCAAGTTGCTATCTATCTTAATAACATATGCATCCAAAATCCTTTTTAGCAAATGTTTTAAATTGCACCTATTCCTCTTATGAAAAATCCTGCAACAAAAGTCGAAGGAGTATGAAAATTCCACCTACCATTAATAATTCTTAATTAATCCACCTATAATTTAGGTGATATTATAGCCAATATATATTTTAAAAGCGATTATTACAACCTACGGGTAAAATATATATATAGTTAGAATGAATAAGTAACTCATATATTGAATAAATTATCTAGAATAGTATTCAAAAGTTTATATTAGATACAAAAATAATTTTAATAGACACTAAAAGTAAATAAATTTTTAAAAATCTAAAAATACGATAAAAAAATATTAAATATATATTTTAAAAAAAATTTTAAAGATCAGATTTTGATACGAATTTTTGTAAGTAATATTATAAAAATAAGATTTTTTTATCTTTAAAATTTGATAATTTTATGTTAAGTAATTTTCTTTTATATTTTTTTTGTGAATGATAAAATTTTTAAAAAATAAAGAAAAATTAAAAATCAAATTTTGCTCTGAATTTTTTTATACATCTTCTAAATATTTAGTCGCCGCTAAAATTCGAATCAAATAGATAAGTCGTTTGTTAAATATGAAAGTTTTTTGTCACTTATAAAAAATATAACATTTATTGATTATTTTTGTTGCATTTTTAAATATTTAAGAATTATTTTGTCGATAACATCTTTTAAAGATTATTTTGTCAACATCTGAATATCTAGGTATCAAATTAGTAGTTAACTCATTTTTTATAGTGTATATATATTTTTTATAAATCTAAATATTGGATAAGATAGAGCAAATAACATATAATGAAGATATATCATCTATACGAAATTTAATTTACTGAAATCAAATGGTAATAATAGAAGGATAAAATGGTACTCAAGGTTCAAGTCTCTGATAAAAAATTTTTAAAAAGATATTAACGACAAAAAAGATCTCAAAAGATTTAAAAATACGACAAAAAGAATTAGATATTAAATATATATTCTAAAAAAAGACTTTAGAAATGAAATTTTGATATAATTTTTTGCAACTATATTAAAAAAATAAGATATTTTCATTCTCAAAAATTAGTAATTTTATGTCAAATAAATCTTTTATTTCTTTTAGTGTGAATGACCACATTTTTTAAAAAATAAAAAAATCTAAAAATTAAAATTTTACTCTGAATTTTTTATGCACCTTCTAAATATTTATTTAAACATATTCACAAAAATTCGGATCAAATGAATAAGTTATTTGCTAAATACAATTTTTTTTTGTCACTTACAACAAATATAATACTTATTAATTATTTTTATCACATTCTCAAATTATTTAGGAGTTGTTTTGTCGATAACATTTTTAAAAAATTTTTTGTTAGCAACTTAAATTTTTGGTAACAAATTAATAATTAACCCTAATCGAAGAACTCTTTGTTTTTCTATATGTTTAACAAATATTTTATATTGAATAAATATATTAAAAATTTAAATTTTTTATATTTTTAATAAATTTTTTATTTTATAATTTTAATATTTTTTTAGGATATATGCTAGATAAACCCATATATATAATCTTCTGGGCTCATGGGAATTTGAAGTGGAACAGCTAGGATGCGGAATAGAAGAATATAAAGAGAATGGAAACTGGCACAAACTAGCTAGCAAGGATAATGAAAAGTTGAAAACAAAAAACCACTAAATGTTAGTTAACTAGTAAACGACAGGTTTTTTTTTCCACTTTGGTTATTTTAAATATTTGTTTTTTTTTTTTGGTTTACAATATTTGTTTATTAACAGTGAATGGAATGGCAATTGCATACACTGTTTGATTTGTTTATAACTATATACATATGGGGCCTGCATAGGCTAGTCTAGGAACATCTTGGAGTTTGGGAATGTTATAGGGACAATGTCTTTTAGCAGTCAAGGTCCATTAGCAGCAGACAACTTCATTGAGATAAACAAATCTCTCTTATAAATTTATAATTATATGCGCTTCAATAATGATGACATGCCAATTATCAAAGACCAAATGGTCCAAAAAGATGTGGATTAGTGCTCATTTCATGCAATTAATTTAATTAGGAGCCCAAGTGGGAATAGATAGATTCAAATTGAATAATAATACTATTAGTAACACTATCCATGTGAAATTATTGTTTTAGGTTTAGAGTTTTATATTTGAATTATAGGAATAAAATAGGTTTAGTTGGAGACTATTACTCTGTTTAACTAATGGTAAAGTGTATATTTTTTAATATCAGGAACTAAAATAATATAGAAAAATAATTTTTTATCATTAATATTTTAATTAATTTTTAATTTTATTTCTAATATTTAAAATATTTTATTTATTTTTTGTCTTCTATTTAAAATTAATTTTTTTAAAAAAATTATTTTTCTTCTATTATTATCTTTTTCCTTCTCTTATTTTTCTACTATTTTTATTTTTAAATTACTACAATCACTATGACTACTACAATTACGATTTTAGCCACTATTTAGAATAAAATCATAATAGGAAACGATATTTTTAGAAGCAAAAGAATATTAATTTTGATAGAGGACTAAAATAGGACGAAAAAAGATGTTTGAAATAAAAATAGGATATTTCAAATATTAGGGAATAAAATTAGGACTCAGATCAAATATTAAAAATAAAAATATTTTATCCAAAATATTCTTAACATTTAATTTCATTCAATTTCGTCCTTAATATTTAAAATAATAAGCTTCGAATTTATCTTTAATATTAATTTTTTGATAGCCAACTATTATTCAACATTTTGTTTCAAATTTTACCGTTAAATATTTCTTTCATTCTCAATTTCAACCCTAATTCTAACCCTAAACCAATTCCACTCTTAACCTTGAATCTCCACTACCCTTCACCACTACGGCACTACCAATATCCTTCTCCTCTACTACCACCACCCCCATAACAACCATGCCATTGCCTTACACCTTCATTGCCACCACTTCCACAACAACCACCACTTTTTCCATCCCATAACTACTGAAACATCCTATCACCCTAACCCTTACCTCTAGCTGTAAAGTAAAGGACGATAACGCGTCACGACAGTTCTAAAACTCCATACAATAGTATATAATCAAGAATTATTAAAACTAGAAGCCTGATAA
The DNA here is from genome assembly GCF_000817695.3 of Arachis duranensis. Taxonomy (NCBI): domain Eukaryota; kingdom Viridiplantae; phylum Streptophyta; class Magnoliopsida; order Fabales; family Fabaceae; genus Arachis; species Arachis duranensis. Next base: position 41,429,462 of record NC_029772.3, on the reverse strand, counting down.
AAGAAAAGAAGACCAAAGATGTACAAAATAGAGATACAAAGTGCGAAACGTTTATACACGATAACTAAAGCATATTGGCATGAAAGGAACAAAACATAATATATAAAACCTTGTTGGATAGCCTTCAGAGGTGCCTTGTACTGCAATCTGTTTGTCTTCTGTCAACTTCTCTTCCCCTTGTCTCCTGTTGTTTTGAGGCTGGGTGTTCAACGTCTTTCCACTTCTCAGTTGAATAACCTAACACTCTTCCTTTATCTATTCAGATAATTGCTGTCTAGCTTGACTCAGTTGTGTCTCTATATTCCTGTTGGAAGCTCGAGTTTCTTGCATAGCCTCTTGCAATTCCAACAATTGTTGTGCAAGGGAGCGCAGCTGCTAAGTTAATGGGCCATTTTGTTCTGGAGTGTTAAATTCAGTAGATACTACCTTGACCTCTCCTTTCATTGAAGCCTCACTAGTTGAGTACAGATGCTAGTTGCTGGCAACTATCTCAATAAGTTCATGAGCTTCCTCAATCGTCTTTCTCATGTATATAGAACCACCAGGAGAGTGGTCTAAAGACATTCTAGCCACGTCTGTGAGCCCGTAATAGAAGATGTCTAATTGTACCCATTCTGAAAATATTTCAGTGGGACATTTCCGTAGCATCCTCCTGTACCTCCCCCAAGCATCATGAAGAGATTCATTAACCTCTTGTCTGAAGCTTTGGATATCCAGTCTTAGCTGGGTGAGTTTCTTTGGAGGAAAGTATTGATTCAAAAATTTGTTCACTAGCTGGTTCCATGTTTTCAAGCTAGATTTGGGTTGGTTATCCAACCACCTCTTTGCTTGGTCCTTTACTGCAAAGGAAAAGAGTAGCAATCAATAGACATCTTGGTCTACACCCTCAGTGCGTACTGTGTCAGCTATTTGCAAGAAATTTGCAATGAACTCTATGGATTCTTCTTGTGGAAGTCCATGATAGTGACAGTTTTGCTGCACCAGAGTAATTAGCTGAGGTTTAGCTCAAAATTGCTTACTCTAATAGGGGATATACTGATATTTCTCCCATAAAAGTCAGGAGTGGGAGCCGTATAGGACCCCAAGGTTCTTCTGGACTGTTCAGTCCCAATTGAGTCCATATTGAACTCTTCCTGTTCCTATACACACAGTCCAGAAACGAGGATATGGGAAGGTGGGTGTCTCTATGCTAGAGTATAGAGCACTTCCAGTAAGGTGAAGATAAGAAGAATGGAGGTAGAGGAAGAGATGGAATTCAAAATTTTTTTTAGAAGAAGAAGAGAAAAGAAAATTAAAATTAAAATATTTTTATTTTATTTTATTTATTTATTTAATTAATTTTCGAAAATACAAATAAATTAAAAGTCAAGACAACTAATGAATTAAAAGAATTTGAAAATTAAATGTGATTCTAGAAGTAATTTTCAAAAATAAAAGAAAGAAAAAGTTAAACAAAGATTCAAATTTAAAAGAAAGTAAAGATTTGAAATTTAAAAGTTTTGAATTTAACAAGAAGATAAGATAGGTGAGTTTTAAAATTTAAAAAGAAAGATAAGATAAAGATTTAAAAAGATTAGAATTTGAAATTTTAAAATTTTGAAGATTTGAAGTAAAAAGATATGATAAAGATTTGAAAAGATAAGATTTGAAAGTAAAATTTAAACTTCACTAACAAGGAAACACCAAACTTAAAATTTTTAAATCAAGACAAGAAAAGATGGCTAGGATTTCGAAAATTTGAATAAAGATAAAAGAAATATTTTTTTGGATTTCAAATTTCTAAAGAAAAACAAGAAAAACAACTAAAAGACACCAAACTTAAAAATTTAAGATCAAATGACACTAGTTTTCAAAAATTGAAAGAAAAATACCAAAAGACACTAAACTTAAAAATTTTAAGATCAAACAAAGAAATTATCAAGAACAACTCGAATATTAAAGAAAACAAGGGAACACCAAACTTAAAAACTGACACAAGACTCAAACAAAAGATAAAGATTACTAAAGAAAAGAAAAGATTTTGAGAAAAATTTTTGGAAAAGAAAACAAAAGACACAATCAAAAAGTAACTAAACCGTAAAAAGTACCTAATCTAAGCAACAAGATAGTTCGGTAGTTTGTCAAACTCAAACAATCCTTGGCAATGGCGCCAAAAATTTGGTGCGCAAAATTGAACTCTGCAAGTTTCGCACAGATGAACAGGCAAGTGCATCGGATCGTCCAAGTAATATCTCAGGTGAGTGAGGGTCGATTCCCACGGAGATTGTCAGATTGAGCAAGCAATGGCTATCATGTAGGTCTTAGTCAGGCGATTAGAAAAGATGGTTGTTTGTTGAAAGCATAAATAAAATAGTAAAGAATGAAATACTAGGTTGGTGTGAAAACAGTGATAGATTTTCAGTTAATGCTTCGGAGATGCGTATTCTTTCCGGATTAACTTTTCTTACTATCTACTTCAATAACGAATGATTCATTCAATGGCAGCCGTAAGTGATTAACTCATGTCCTCTCATCAAGTTAACTCATGACTTCCTACTATGGTCGAAGGTGAAGACCTAAGCAATCCACTCCCCTTCGCGATTCTACTCAAAACACCACAAATAAGGTCAGATCTTCCGAATCAGGGAATGCTACTTCTCTGACTCTATCCTTAACACCACAGAGACCTCAGTAACCCACGATCAATGGGATTTTATGTCACATATCCAAAGTTGCCCAAGTACGCTCTTGGAATCTGCAATGCAATCTCTAGCTATAACTTAATGCTATCCGGGTCAGGACTCGCACAGAACCGAAGTAGAACAAGGATGAATGTCACAGTTCATCCTTAATTCATGAGATGAAGAACGAGAATGCATAAGAGAATAGAATCAGACATATTGAAATAGAAACAGTAATATTATTAATCCATGAGAATCAGCAGAGATCCTAACCCTAATTTAGGAGGTTTAGTTGCTCATAGCTTACAGAAAGTAATAGTAAAACATGCAAAGGGGAAAAATCTCTAACAATGGTGATCTTTTTTCTATATATAATAACCTAATAACTAAAGAGTACAAAAGTATGATAGACTAGACTAAAGGTGCGAAAGTCCACTCTTGGGCCCACTTAGGTTGAGTACTTGGCCTGACCTTGGCATCCAGCTTGAGGGATGGGCATTGAACCACGTTGCCTTGTGCTTTTTTGGTGGGTGTTGAATGCCCCAAAGGGGGTGATTGGGCGTTCAACAATGGCTTGAATCTCCTTGGGGCGTTGAACGCCAGAAAGGGAGTAGTTCATTGGCGTTCAACGCCCAGTATGGGCAGGCTCATTCAAAGAAAAGTATAGACCATTATATATTGCTGGAAAGATTTGGAAGTTAGCTTTACAACTCCATTGAGAATGCGTCATTTGAACCTCTATAGCTCTAGAAATACTCGTTTGAATATATGGAGGTCAGAATCTGACAGCATCTGCTACGCTTTCCTTGCCTCTGAATCAAACTTTGTCAAAACTTCTCAATTTCAGCTAGAAATTATATGAAATCTTTAGAAAGCACAACAACTCAAAGTAGAATCTAAAAATGTGAATTTTGCACTAAAACCTATGAAAATATAATGAAACCTAAACAAAACATAACTAAAATAATATGAAAATGATGCCAAAAAGCGTATAAAATATCCGCTTATCACTCTCCACATTCTAAAGTACCTGAAGAATGCACCAATAAAAGGCATTCTATTCTCACTGGTGCAAACCTTAACTTGATATGATATGCTTACTCAGATTGGTGGCCTTGCCTTGAAACTAGGCGATTGGTATCTTGGTTTTGCTTTTTATTTAGTAACTCAATTTTGTCATGAAAAAGTCGTAAGTAGCACACAGTGGCTCAGTCTTCATGTGAAGTGGAGTATCAAGCTTTAGCTCTTGCTACATGTGAAGGAACCTAGATTGTGAAGATTTTGAAGGATTTCAGATTCTCCTTGCCTCGGCCAATGATAATCTTTTTGTGATAATCATTTCGCTATCGACATTACTGCCAATCCCATTTTCTACAAATGGACTGAGCATGTGATGATTGATTGCCATACCATTCAGGATAAGGTACAGGAAAAAATGCTGAAGCTACTACCAAATCCTTCATCTGAATAGGTTGTAGAGGTTTTAACAAAGTCTTTGGCTCCTAGTCCATTCAAATCCATTAAGTTCAAGTAAGGAATGTATGACATTCACACTCCTAGCTTGAGGAGGAATGTTGGTTAGTATAGCTATTATTAGTAAGTAGAGCACTTAGGTGTAAAAGTAGTTAACAAGCACTCACAGTTAGTTATAGCAAGAAGCTGAGTTGGCATCTATTTGTTAGCTACATGGTTAAGTTAACTCTCTTTGTTAGTTTATTTATGGTTAGTTACTAGCTAGTTTGGCTAGTTGTGATAGTTACACTACAAAAAAATTATCTTTTTGCCACACTTTTAAAGCATGCCAAAAGGTGTGAAAATGCGTAGTGATAGCTTTTTTCCATGCTTTTTGAGCTATCGACACGCTTTTGAAAAAGTCACATCTGCAAGCGTGCCGGTTGCTCTATCACCACGCTTTTGCCAATTTATTATCACTCTTTATTTTTTGCCACACTTTCATCTATTGCCACACTTAAAAGTGTGGCCGTATGTATAATCCTATAGCCACGCTTTAAAAGTGTACCAAAAATTGGACATATAGCCATGCTTTTAGAAGCATGTCCATAGAGTTGGTTTTGGCTACGGTTTGTAAGCGTGCCCATAGAAAAGTTGAAGCATGCCAATAGGGGAAGATATGGCTATGCTTAATAAGCGTGGCTATTGATGACTACAAGAAGATATGGTTGTAACACCCTAATTACCCCAAGCTTACCTTTAGCCGTAAAGCAAAGGTTAATCAAAGGTTACGACAATCCTAAATATTATACATAAATATTTATATAAAGAAATAATGATTCTAGAAGCCTAATGAAGGAATAAGCTTAAAAACAGAGTTTGAAAAGTGCGAATATTCACATGAAGCTAAAAGCATAAGATACAAGGTACAAGATAACAAAATATAAGAGTATAATGATCATAAGATACTGGCCACAGCCCGCGAAGTTTAGGCCGACTAGTTAAATACTGACATACAGAATTTTGAAAGTAAAACAGCTTATACAGAATATCTCTCATAAAGTAAGCCTCTAAGGCAAATAAAATACAAAAGTGAGAGTACTAATAAAATACAAATCAAAGGACTTCCAAAATATGGTGAAGATCCTCCGCTCTGTCACCATCAAAGCAACTCATCGAGGAGGGTTGCGACCTGCATCTGAAAAACAACAACAAAGTATGGAATGAGAAGCAGAGGTTCTCAGTATGGTAATAGTACTCAGTGATGTAAGATATAAGACTCCTGGACGCCAGAGACAATCCTAGAGCTTCATATCCATCATGATTCATGAGATTCAAGCTTAAAACATAAGTAAATTTTAAAACCTCAACTTTTAAACCACAATGAAAAAAGGGTAATATAACTTAATGGCTTTCTAATCTAACAATTCTCCACTGTCCCACAGCCTTCGCCAGCCTAATCGCCATGCGATCCCATTGCCACCTCCTTCTGAACCTCCTCAATCCTAGTAGAAAGCACAAATACAAGGAAAGCACAAGTATAAGCATGTATATCAAGTAATTCGAATAGGCAATTAGACATGTTATACAATTAGGCAAGCAATTCAAGTTGACAAAACAAATAAACAGATAAAAGATGCACATGATGATTGCCTGTCCTATTGGCTGTGATATCACATCGTCGGTTCAATTGTCAACCCGACACACCTCCATAGAGATGTCACCCTTCGGTCTCATAATGGGAACCCCCGAGATATCGTGCCCGGATCACGGTCCAGGATGTCAGTGCATGCACACTATAGTGATTCTGAAGGGATGCGAGCGGGATACTCTTGCCACGGATCTCACATCTCAATGTAAGCGGGACTAACCACCGCCCTTACGCTGTCGCCGCGACCTCGACAGGCGGGATCCAACCGCCGTCCCTACCAGGCGCATAGCATCTCAACAATATCAGTATAAATTAGTAATTCAGTGATTTTCAAAAATCATTTTTCAGTATATCAGTGATCCATCATTCCATTCTGAGTCCCAGACTCGTCTCAACCACCATCAATTCATAATTTCCATAACTCATTGTCAGTGATCATCCACACTATACTCCGCCTTCTCACTCAACCAAATCCGTTCTCAGTACTCCAGAAACCTATTTTACAAGAAAATATCTAATTAAACTTACCCAAGGCATCCCCCATGTTTTGACACCTAAAAACAAACTAAAAGATCTTAGATAAGTGTTATCGAAGTTTACAAGTTTTTAGGGAAGGTAAAACGGACAAAAATAATATTTTTATTGAAAAACAGGATAGTGTGCGTACGCATAGGGTTGTGCGTACGAACACGCAGAAAGATTTTCAAGAAGTGTGCGTACGCATAGAAGTGTGTGTACGCACAAAAGGTAAAAGTTTTCATTTTAAACGCGCGCACAGATGCGTACGATCGCCCTGACCAGACTTCCATTCCCATCGTGTGTGTGCGTACGAAGCTGTGTGTACTCACAACTTGCAAATTTCGTAGGGTGTGTGTGCGCACCAGAGTGTGCTAGCGCTCCAACAGTAGGCACCTCCCTGTGTGTGAGTGCGCACAAGGGTGTGCGTACGCACGTTTTCAAAAATACACAAGGTGTGCATGCGCACAAGTCAAAATTAGCCACTGATGAGAGCACGCGCACAGTAGTGTGCCTGTGCACACAAACCAGAAATCATAAAATTATGCAACATCACAGAATTCAATTTTTGACACCAAATTTTAAACGGTCATAACTTCCTCTACAAAAATCTATTTTCTACAAACTTTATATCAATTTAAAGTTCTCAAAGCCATCTTTGATTTAAAACAAGTTTCATTCAATTTTAAGCTTTGAGACTCAAGTTATGATCCATTAAAGTTCTCCAAAATCTATTTTTACCAAAGTTCACTAATTTCTCAAATCCTTAAAACTCATAACTAAAACGAAATAAAAACCACACCAAACTCCAATTTACCTCAGAATTTACCCTTTTGTGTCTCATTCTATCAACCTTACCAAGTTTCCATTCACATTACCTAATTCTCAACTCCAATGAACAACTATATCATATTAAAACAATTTTTCACCCAACACAATCATCAATTACACTTATATCATTTACAATCATCATAATCAAACTCATTCAACTTCAATCTCAAACTTCAAATATCATTTATCAACCTCAACATCATAACTCATTAAAATATTCAAATTCATCAAAGCATTATACATCCTAAACAATCTCAACAACCATTTCAATCCAACCTATCCTATGGGTCACTAGCCTAAGTGTCTAGAAATATTATATATTACATAGAGGAAACCAAAACCATACCTTGGCCAATTTCCAATATGCACCAAAACCCAGGATTGAGTACAAATAAAGCTTCCAAACACAACCAAGTAACCAATCCAACTCCAAATGCTCCCAAGTATCCAGGACAATTTCAACAAGCTCCAATATTCAAACTAACATCATATATTTCATATAAATCAAAACCTAATACTCATAATATATCAATTTATAAAAGTTCTTGAGAAACCTTACCTTATCCACTGAAATTTGGGATAGAACTCAACAATTCCTGTCTAATGATTAGTACCTAAACAACCAAAACACAAATTTCACTCAAAACCAAAACCCACAAACTCAAAATAATTAGGGTAGTAAACTGGGTAGATATGAGTAAAAAACTTACCATAATACCTAGCTAGAAGTGATGGGCTCGGCAAGAGCTTCGCGTAGCCGCTGACAGCACGCGAATTAAAGTATCGTAGCTCAAGTTATGGTTGAAAGAAGCAGATGGTGAATAGTGTTTTGAAACCCTTGCTCTCTCCTCTCTCAATCAACGTTGTTGCTGCTTGTTGTATTTGAAAGTGGCTGAAATGGCCACTTAATGCTCTTATATAATGTTGGGCTTGGGCCCAACTTGGGCCCGCTCCAATCGATTTTTAATTCTAAATATTTTCCTAAGGTTTTCCTACTGTTTTTTTATTCTCACACAGTATCCTACTGTCAATTCACATTTCAGTTCCGAACTCAACAGTTCATCAGTTCTCATCTCATATACCAATCCTTCTTTACATGCCATCAAACCCATCTTCATCACATCAGAAACCTAAGCCTCCATTTTCTAATTTTTCAGAATAATATCAACTAAAACCCTTAGGTTATTTCCCATGACCTCATACTCAAAATTAAGCCCAAAAGTCTTAAAATGGTATTATAGAAGCTTACAATCTTGTTGGGAAGGTGAAATAGTTGAAAAAAATTTTAAATTTGAGAAACAGGGCGTGTGCGTACGCACAGAGGTGTGCGCGCGCACGCCCATGAGAAGATTTTAAAAGTGTGCGTACGCATAGAGGTGTGCGTACGCACAGGTACCAAAATTCACAATGTCTGTTCGCTTGCACAACCTGCGCCAGCACCCTGGTGCACGAAATTGTGATCTCAATGGCGCCAACAACTTGGTATGCACAATTGTAATCTCAACTCTTTTTCACAACTTCGCACAACTAACCAGCAAGTGCACTGGGTCGTCTAAGTAATAAACCTTACGTGAGTAAGGGTCAACCCCACGGAGATTGTCGGCTTGAAGCAAGCTATGGTCATCTTATAAATCTTAGTCAGGCGGATTCAAATGGTTATGGAGTTTTGATAATTAAAAGATAAATAAAACATAAAATAAGATAAAGATACTTATGCAATTCATTGGTGGGAATTTCAGATAAGCGTATGGAGATGCATTATTCCTTTTGAATATCTGCTTTCCTACTGCCTTCATCCAATCCTTCATACTCCTTTCTATGACAAGCTGTATGTTGGGGGATCACCGTTGTCAATGGCTATTATCCGTCCTCTCAGTGAAAATGGTCCAAATGCGCTGTCACCACACGGCTAATCATCTGTCCGTTCTCACTCATGTTGGAATAGGATCCATTGATCTTTTTGCGTCTGTCACCACGGCCAACACTTGCAAGTTTGAAACTCGTCACAGTCATCCCATCCCAGATCCTACTCGGAATACCACAGACAAGGTTTAGACTTTCTGGATCTCAAGAATGCTGTCAATTAATTCTAGCTTATACCACGAAGACTCTGATCGTGAACCAGAAGGCTAAGAGATACGCATTCAAGCTCGTTTGCGTGTAGAACGGGAGTGTTTGTCAAGCACGCGTTCATAGGTTGAGAATCATGATGAGCGTCACATAATCATCACATTCATCATGTTCTTGTGTGCGAATGGATATCTTAGAACAAGAATAAGCATGAATTGAATAGAAAACAGTAGTAATTGCATTAATACTCGAGGAACAGCAGAGCTCCACACCTTAATCTATGGTGTGTAGAAACTCCACTGTTGAAAATACATAAGTGATGATGGTCCAGGCATGGCCGTGAGGCCAGCCCCCAATGTCTAAGATAGCATAAAGCTGATCAAAGATCCCAGCATGTCTAATACAATAGTAAAATGTCATATTTATACTAGACTAGTTATTAGGGTTTACAGAAATAAGTAAATGATGCAGAAATTCACTTCTAGGCCCACTTGGTGTGTGCTTGGGTTGAGCATTGAAGCTTTCATGTGTAGAGACTTCTCTTAGAGTTAAATGCCAGTTTGCAGCCTATTTTGGGCGTTTAACTCTAGCTTGTAACTTGTTTCTGGCGTTTAACGCCAGAATAGGGCAAGGAATTGGCGTTTGAATGCCAATTTGCGTCATCAAAACTCAAGCAAAGTATGAACTATTGTATATTTCTGGAAAGCCCTGGATGTCTACTTTCCAACGCAATTGAGAGCGCACCATTTGGGTTTTTGTAGCTCCAAAAATTCCATTTCGAGTGCAGGGAGATCAGAATCTAACAGCATCAGCAGTCCTTTTTCAGCCTCTGAATAAGATTTTTACCCAGGTCCCTCAATTTCAGCCAGAAAATACCTGAAATCACAGAAAAATACACAAACTCATAGTAAAGTCCAAAAATATAATTTTTGCATAAAAACTAATAAAAATATACTAAAAAGTGACTAAATCATACTAAAAACTACCTAAAAACAATGCCAAAAAGCGTATAAATTATTCGCTCATCACACCCTCAACAGACTGACCTTCTCAATGTGTGCATGCGCACAGCGCTGTGCGTATGCACAGGTTGCAAATCTTTATTGGGTATGTGCGCGCACAAGCTGTGCTAGCACTGTAAACAAATTGCCTGCCTCTGTGTGTGCATACGCACAGGTCTGTCCGTGCGCACAGGTTAAAAATTTCGCAGAGGTGTGTATGCGCACATACTAGAAATCACAAAATTATGCAACTTTGTAGAATTTCATATTTTTACACCAATCTTTGAATGATCATAACTTTCTCTACAAAAATCTAAATCTTACAATCTTTATATTGATTTGAAGGGTTTTCAATAAGCTTTAATTTCATACAATTTTCAACCAACTTTTATCAAAAATCACAATTTACCAAATTTTCCAAATTCTCAAACCACATCCAACCAGAATAATACCAAACTCCCATTTTCAACACAATCTACCCTCTTGGGTCACAATTTACCATTCATATCAAATTTTCCACCACACTTCATCATTTTCACTCTCAATTATCAAACGTATACATCACAAACAATTTTCCCACTATCACATGCACCCATCCTCATTATATCACTATCAATCTCCATCATCAAACTCATTCATGCTCTATGTTAATACTCAATAATATTCATTCATCCAAACTCATAATACATCATATCTCAACATCATTAATCAACAACATTACCAATATTAATTCATCAAACCTCATTCAACCAATCAACATCAACAACCACATCAAATCAAACCTATCCTATAGGTCACTAGTATAAGTATACATGAATATTATATACTACATAAAGAAAATCAAAACTATACCTTAGCCAATTTTCTATATGCCAAAACTCAAAAGTGAGCACAAGCAAGCTCTTAACCACACTCTAAGCTTTCAATTCCACTTCAACAAGCACCAACAAGTTCCGATAGCTCCCAAACTCACAATAATCAAGCTATATATACATAATTCATGACAAATCAATCTAGGGCTCAAAATAAACATAATCTCACAAGAGTTTTCAAGAGCTCTTACCTTGTTCAACAGTTTTGGTAGCCTATATCCAAGGCTAAGCAAGAGTTAGAGTGAACCTAAACACCAAAAATCATAAAATATCACTTTACCAAAAACTCTAAAACTCGTAATTTTGAAGAGAATAACTGAGAGGGATTTGAGCTTTCCTTACAGTTTCTTAGGTGGGTTTGGTAGAGCTCTTCATAAGGAACGCGTAGCCACAAACGGTGCGGCGATCGGAGCTCTGTAGCTCAAGATATGAGCTTGTGAAGCTCTATGTGAAAAGTGACAATGGAGTTTCTCTTCTTCTCCTTCTCAGCTGAAGTGTGTGTGTTGGAGAGTGGTTTGTGCTGAAATTGGTTCATTAATGAACCTTTTATATGTTGGACTTGGGTCCAACTTGGGCCCGGTCCAACCCGTTAGCGTCTTTAGCCCGTTTGGCCCAACTTCGAGCCAAACCTTTAAAATTAATCCCTGATTTTCCATTTCTAATACTTTTCTAAGGTTTTTGACTGTTTTCACTTTTTCTCGCGCAGTATCAGGCAGATTTGAACCGGTTGAACTGGTTCAACTGCCGGTTTACGGTTTTTCTCAGTTTTTTGCAGAAAATACATTTTTCTGACTCAGAAAAACCTACTATGTCCAAAAATCATATTTAATTCCTCAAATTCTCACTCTAATTATTCGAAACTTACTTTGGGGTAATTAATCACTTAATTAAATAGTTGATTAAGCTCGGTTCTTATAGATGTCCTTGCTGGCGTTCAACGCCAGCTTTCCTGGGTGTGTGGGCATTGAACACCCAGTAAGGGGTTCCTCTCTGGCGTTCAGCGCCAGAAAGCTTACCTGGTTAGGCGTTGAATGCCCAGTGAGGGGTTCCTCACTGGCGTTCAGCACCAGAAAGCCTAGGTGTTTGGGCATTGAACGCCCAGTCAGTGCTCCCTGGCTAGCATTCAATGCCAGCTCTGCTGCCAGGATGGGTGTTGAACGCCCAGGGAGGGGTTTCTCATTGGCATTCAGCACCAGGCTTGCTGCTATTGTGGGTGTTGAACACCCAGTGAGGGCTTCCTCACTAGGGTTCAACGCTACCCCATTTTCCTCATTTTCGGCCTTTAACTCCATGGTTATGGCCTTGCACTCTTCTCTTGGATTCACCTCAGTGTTACTGAGAATAGTGTCTGGAGGAGTCTCAGGGATCCTCTTGCTCAGTTGACCAACCTGTACCTCCAAGTTTCTAATGGAGGACCTTGTTTCATTTATAAAACTATGGGTGGTCTTAGAGAGGCTGGAAATCAGAATGGCTAAGTCAGAAAGGCTCTGCTTAGAGGTTTCCATATTCCCTTGAGAAGATGAAAATGGTGGTCTGTTATTGAACCTATTCTGGTTCTTTCTACCTTGATTGTTATTGAAACCTTGTTGAGGTTTCTGTTGATCTTTCCATGAGAGGTTAGGATGATTCCTCCATGAAGGGTTGTAGGTGTTTCCATAGGGTTCTCCCATGTAATTCACCTCCTCCATGGTGGGTTGATTAGGATCATAAGCTTCTATTTCAGAAGAAGCTTCCCGAGTACTGCCAGCTGCATCTTGCATCCCAGTCAGATGCTGAGAGATCATGTTAACTTTCTGAGTCAAAATCTTATGCTGAGCCAGTATGGCATTCAGAGTTTTAGTTTCATGAACTTCTTCCTTCTAAGAGATCCCATGGTTTACAGGATTCCTCTCAGAGGTGTACATGAACTGGTTGTGAGCAACCATTTCAATGAGTTCTCTTACTTCTGCAGGCGTTTTCTTCAAGTGGAGTGATCTACCTACAGAGCTGTCCAATAAAATTTTGGACAATTTAGATAAACCATCATAGAACATGCCTATGATGGACCACTCTGAGAGCATGTCAAGAGGACATCTCCTGATCAGTTGCTTGTATCTTTCTCAAGCTTCATAGAGGGATTCACCTTCTCTTTGTCTGAAGGTTTGAACTTCCACTCTAATTTTGCTCATCCTTTGAGGGGGAAAGAACTTAGCCAGAAAAGCATTGACCAGCTTTTCCCAAGAGTCAAGACTCTCTCTTGGTTGGGCATCCAACCATAGCTTAGCTCTGTCTCTTATAGCAAAGGAAAAGAGCATAAGCTTGTAGACTTCAAGATTAACTCCATTAGTCTTTACAGTATCATAGATCTATAAGATCTTAGCTAAAAACTGATGTGGATCATCCATTGAAAGTCCATGGAACATGCAGTTCTACTACAGAAGAGAGACTAATTCAGGCTTAAGCTCAAAATTGTTAGCTCCAATGGCAGGTACAGAGATACTTCTGCCATAAAAGTTAGAGATAGGCATGGTGAAGTCACCAAGAACCTTTTTTGGCTCCTCTTGAGGTTTGGTCATGTCCTCTTTTTCTTGTTCAAAGTTTTCTGAAAGGTCTCTTCCGGAGTATTGTGCTTTAGCTTGTTGTAAACGCCTCCTTAGAGTCTTTTCAGGTTCAGGATCAGGAGTCAATAGGGTTTCTTTATCCCTATTCCTAGTCATAAACAAGAAAAGAAGAAAGAAAAGAAGAAAACTTTTTGTGCCAATTGGCAAGAAGCTCCTCCTTAAAGTGAGATGTGAAGCAAGAAGAGAGAAATAAAAGTGAAGATAGAAGATGAGAGAGGGATAGAAGTCGAATGATATGAGTAGAGACGAGAAGAAGTACAAATAGAAAAAGTAAATAAGAATTAAAATATTTTTGTTTTTATTTATTAATTAATTAATTTTTCGAAAATTAAGTTAATTAATTTAAAAAGAATTGAAAATTGGTTAGTGAATTTTCAAAAATAGAAGAGGGGGAAGAGGAGGGAATTTTTGAAAATTAAGAGAGAAGAGAAGTAGTTAGAAAATTTTGAAAAAGAGGAGAGAGAAGAGAAGTAGTTAGGAAATTTTGAAAAAGAAGGAGAGAAGAAGATTTGAATTTAAAATTAAGATAAGAGATAAGATAAGAAAAGATTTGAAATTAAAATTTGAAATTAGAAAAGAGTTAAGAAAAGATAAGATAAGAAATTAAAAAGATTTGAAAAAGATATGATGTTAAAATTGGAAGTTAGAAAATATAAGAAACTAAAAAGATTTGAAAAATATTTTAAAAAGATAAGATTTTGAAATTTGATTTTGAAAAAGATTTAGTTTTAAAGTTTGAAATTTGAAAAAGATAAAGATAAGATTTTTGAATTTTGAAAAAAAAAAAGATAAGATTTTTGAAAAGATATGATTTTTATTTTTGAAAAGATTTGATTTTTGAAAACTTAACAACTAAGATATGATAAGATAAAAATTTTGAAATTAAAATCTGAATTTTTATTTTAAAATTTCAAAAATTAAGTAAAAAGATAAGAAAAGATATTATTTTTTTATTTATGAATTTAATGATGAAAGAGAAAAACATACAAAAGACACAAAACTTAAAATTTTTAGATCTAGCACCCCTAATTTTCGAAAATTTTGGAGGGAAACACAAAGGGATACCAAACTTAAAAATTTTAAGATCAAGACACAAAAAAGACTCAATAACACTTTGAAGACTAACAAGAACACAAAGAACAAAATTCAAAGACTCAAAGAACTCAAGAACATAAAAAGGACACGAAACTTAAAATTTTTAGAAAACCAAAATACAATTTTCGAAAATTAAAAGAAAAGCAATAAAAAAACACTAAACTTTTAGATTTGACACAAGATTTAACCAAAGAAAAACTATTTTTGAAAAGTTTTTGAAAGGAAGATACCAAAAAATCGAAAATTGCTATAAAAAATAAATACAAAGACTCAAAGGCCACGAAAATTTAACCAAAAACAAAATAAACGACTCAAACACCAAACTTAAAATTGAAACAAGCTTCAAACAAAAAGACACTAATTTTGAAAGATTTTTAGAAAAAGGACTCAAAAATTTAGAAAATTACCTGTGACACAAGCAACAAGACTCAGATCAAGAACAAAAATTGAACCAAGAAAAGAAAGAATATTTTTGAAAAGCTTGTTGATTTTTTTTTCGAAAATTGAAGAAAAAGAAAATAAAATTAAATGACTCAAATAAAATAAAATAAAATAAATTATCTGATCTAGGGAGCAAGACAATTCGTCAATTTGTCCAAATTCAACAATCCCCAGTAACGGCGCCAAAAACTTGGTAGCACGAATCCCCACACCTTCGTACTGTTGTACCAGCAAAGTGCACTGGGTCATCCAAGTAATACCTGAGCGAGTCAGGGTCGATCCCACGAGGATTGTAGTTTGAAGCAAGCTATGGTTATCTTGCATATCTTAGTCAGGCAGATGAAAGAGTAGGAGATGTTGGTATGTTATTTTTAATTCCTTAAAAAGGAATAAATAAAAAGGGTAATTAGAACTCAGAAGTTGTGTAAACTATGAAAAGAGAATGGTTAAGGTTTGGAGTTGCTTAGCCTTTCTGAATTTACTCTGGTATTATTGTCTTCTCTGCTTGTGAATGATTTTTTTTCTGGCAGGCTGTATCTGATCAACGCCATAGGCCATGGTAATTGATCTCCTCTGCTACAGATTGAACGCCATCGGCCGTGGTCATCCAATCTGATGAAGGGTGAAGCGCTAGCAAGTCATTCTCCTGCCGATCCTACTTAAAACGCCACAGACAATGTCAAATCTTCCAGATCAGAGAACGCTGCTTCTTTGGATTCTAGCCTATACCACGGAGACCCTAATCTCTCCGAAAATCGGCTGAACTGGTGTCTTGAGAAGTCTCCAATGAAGTCGTTGATTAACCGTCTGAGAGATATATAAACATAGCTATTGGCTCGTGCTTTTCAGTCACGTATTCAGACGAACTCAAGTAGATACGGGTGTTTGTCAAGTACGTTTGTCTTATTATGATGAAAAGAGCTTATTGTCATTGATCATCCTATTCACCATGTTGAAGAGCGGATATACATCTTAGAAATAAATCAAACACGGATCGAAGAAGAAATAGTAGTAATTTTACTAATTCATAGGACTCAGCAAGACTCCTCCCCTCAACCTAGGAGGTTTAGAAACTCATACTGAAGTAAAATATAATGTAAAATGTGTAAAATCTGTAAAAGATGTGAAGAAGGTGATAAAAGGTTCGAATAACATAAATTTAATCCTTTAAATACTAAACAAATTACTAGTAAGGGTAAAACAGTATATTTAGTGCTAAGATCCACTTTTGTGACCCACTTGGTGAGTGTTTGGGCTGAGCTTTGATAAGATTCACATGCTATGAGATCTCTTGGGCATGGAACGCCAGCTAGGGGGTCCTCTCTGGGCATTTGGACGCTTGTCTCTGCTCTTTGGGCGCTGGACGCCTGGATCGGAAGGCGGCAGGAAGCTGGCGTTAGACGCCAGTTTTGGGCCTTTCAATCCGAAGCAAATTATAAACTATTATACATTGTCTTCCGAGTGCAAGGAGGTCAGATTTGGACAACATCTGTAGTGCTTTCTCTGTCTTTGAATTAGACTTCTGCTCCAACTCCTCAATTTCAGCCAGAAAATACCTGAAATTGTACAAAATCACAAAAACTCATAATAGAATCCAAAAATGTGAATTTAACACTAAAACTTGTAAAAACTTAATAAAAACTAAATAAAACATACTAAAACTATATGAAAATGATGCCAAAAAGCGTATAAAATATCCGCTCATCAATGAGACAAATTATACTTTGGTTCTTGATAGTCCAAGGTTCCCTATGAATCATATCCATTGAAAATTTGAGCCAATGGCTGAAGTTAGCACTTAGAATAGGATATTAAAATAGTATGTTTACCTTCTTGGAAGCCTCCTAATAACAGTCTCATCAGGATCAAAGGGCCTATTTGTAGCAGCGAGAACAAGTACACGCTCTTTATCTGTTGTTCGCAAACCATCCCAATTTATCATGAACTCATTCTTTATTTTGATGCATAATCTCATGTTCTCCAGGAGTTTCACGTCTTCCAAACATACTGTCGACCTGACACAAAAAGAAGATTAAACCATG
The DNA here is from genome assembly GCF_000817695.3 of Arachis duranensis. Taxonomy (NCBI): domain Eukaryota; kingdom Viridiplantae; phylum Streptophyta; class Magnoliopsida; order Fabales; family Fabaceae; genus Arachis; species Arachis duranensis. Next base: position 41,412,231 of record NC_029772.3, on the reverse strand, counting down.
AATAAATAATCAAAGAAAGATAACAGAAAAGGAATACACATAAATGTGATACTAACCTCATCGACAAAAATAACACTTGGGGAAGTCTTGCTGGCTAGAGAAAAGACAGAAAAGAAGTCTCTACCTTAGCCAACTGTCCTTTGCTAAAGAGTTCAGGTCTTTGTAGAGGAAGCATGACTAACTCTTTTAAGGTGTCCTTCACATTTTCTAAAGCTCCAATATAATCTAAAGTGACTCTAATATCACTTTGAGGAATCACATCAGCAAGTAGTTTTTTCTCAAATTCATTCTCAGTAATCACATCCTGAGCAAAATGGAAGGAAAAAAAGAAAAACAACAATAAATATTAAGAATTGAAGAATAGTCCCCATATATTACAGTAAAGAACCACCATCAAAACAAGTAGTTGAAGTTCCATCTAAACAATATGTTTACGAAGCTACAATGCAAAATTCAATTACGATTGGCCATGGTTGCTGAAGATTTGATTCAAACAGTAATAAGGACAACAAAAGAGATAAAAATTAGTGATTAGATTACCTTTAGTGATTTTTTTGAATTCTTATTTTCACCTTTAATGTCCTACAGAAATGTTCAGCCCATACTTAAGTCTAAACCAATAAAATGTAAAATAAGTGTTACAAGACGAATTTAAGTTTATATAAATAAAATATAAAATAGTATTTACAGGTGAACTTAAGTTCACAAAATTTTGTTTGTTTTATTGTTTAATTTTCTTAGGATGATATATAAAAATTATTGGACGTCATAAAAGACTTATCCCTTTCAAAAGTTGACGGTCTTAAAAACATCATTAGAATTGAGCCATTGACATCAGTTTAAAATCATATTTCATCTTCCTTCGAATGTTGACGTTTTCAAAAATCTCTTAATAGCATCTAATGGTAGAGAGCCAATTTCTCTATGAATCAATATTGGTAAATAAAATTAAGGTCTAATAGATTAACTAACCCAATGTTACTACCACACACACATTTTTTCATTGAAACGCCAAGTAAAAAAATAATTAAAAAAAATCAAAACACACCCACCGTTTGTTTTCCATTACAATAAATTTATTAAGAGCATCAAAATTAGTATCCTAAAATTCAAATAGGAATAAAACTTCCATGTAATTAACATTTGCTTCACTTCCATTTCTACATCACTTGCAACATCGAGAAACAGCGAAATAGCAAGGGAACCAAAATAATGAACTTTATCACATAAGAATAGAGAAACAACGAGGGAGTAAATACGTACCTTGTAGTGTTTATGGTGAAGGTTGAGCGCCAATTGAAGGAGAGGCAACAACGATTGAGTGAAGAGCGAGAGAGAGGCAACGAAGATGGTGGTAGGGTTTGAGAGAGAGAGAGAGAGTGTGTGTGTGTCGAGGGAGAGCCCGACCAATGGAGGGTGCTCTGACGGAGGCAACGCCGATGAAGGGTTGCAAGAGAAGGTGCGAAGGTTGCGAATCCAAGGAGGAAGCTTGGGATAGAGGGTGTGAGGGTTGCGACAGAGAGGAGGGTTGCGATAAAAGGTGTGAGAGGGTTGCGATAGAGGGTTGCGATAGAGGGTGCAAAAGGGGGCTGGGAGAGAGGGTTTTCAGTGATGAGTTCTTAGGCTGCATTTGGTTATGAGAATCGAATAAGACATCGAGAACAAGATCGAAAGGTCAGAGGAACAAAAATTAGTATTCTTGTATTTTGTTTGGTAAAAAATTAAAACAAATTATAAAAGTCTAATTTATTCTTATTTTTTTATTTTAAAAATTTGAGAAAAAAATTATAATAATAAAAAATATAATTATAAAAAATTTACAAGAATAATGAAAGAAAAAAAGAAAAATAAGTTGTGTCTCTTGTTATTATTTTTATGTCCTTCCTGTCAAGATGAACGCAAAAATACATTAATTTAGTGTCTCTATCCATGTCTCATCTACCAAATATAATTTTGGGTATGTATTCCTGTTTCAGTGTCTTGTACCTATAAATAAACATAGTCTTAATGATGAAGGATGTTCGAAGGTTCTCACATATAACGTGAGTGAAAGGGTTCTCACTTCTCAATAGGATTATCTTCTAAATATAACAAATTAAAGTGTTTGAAAAAAAATGAGTGAAAAATTAAATTTTTTGTTCAAAAGTATGTTTATTTTTCTTTATAATTATGCTTTTGAAATGTGACCAAAAAAAAAAAAGTGACCAAACTCATTGGTGGCACGCTTCCTAAACTTCAAATCCACCTTCAACGGAGGAATTGACATGTTATTTAGTATTGTTTAAGGCATAATACATGTTTCATAAGGTTGCATCTATAATTATTCTATATTCTTAATATGATTTTTAAATATTACAAAATGCAAGTGCATGTAAGGTAGATGGCAATAAATGAACATTTTTTAGTAACTTGGCAATTGTGGAATTTTTCGCTTCGCCAGCACTTGTTCAGAGAGAGAGACTGTTGTAGCTAAGCCAAATGTTAGAAGTGCGAACTGTTTGTGTTGGTGTTCTTTCAATTCAGCATTCAACAACATATGTATGTGTTTTTCAACTTCATTATTAAGCCTTTGGGCTGATTAGGTTGTTATATTTAGGAAGTTTTTCTCGCTGCAATAATGATAATGCTCTAATATATTCAAAGCTTGTGAGAGTATAAAATCAAACAAAACTTAATTACTATTGATAGAGAAAAGACAATGAGTTGATGTGGTATATATAATGCGATGAATACGGGACAACTGAATGATTTCATTTGTTTTCAAAGTTGGCAATACATATTTTTAATTAATTAATAAAACGTTTATTAGTTAATAATAATTAAAGGAAAGTATTATTATAATCTTTTTTTTTTTTTGCTGTAGTCATCCGTAGCTGACAATCAAACTTTGTTTTTAACATTCAAATTTAGACGCAATAAGTACCATGATTAAAAAGTACACTGTTGTAGATTAAAAAGAAATTAGAAAATAATCAGTCTATGTTTCCGTAAATATAATTAAAAGTAAAAAAAAAAAAACTTAGTTGAGCTCTTTAACTAAATTAACATGTCATTTTACTAAAATTAAGGATATAACTGGATCAAATTGAACCAACATATTTGACAATTTAAACCAAAATTAAAGGAACTGGGTCAAACGATAATTCGAGAATAACCAATATATAATTCCTTTTCAAACAAAATGAAATGTATAATTTTCCATTTGAACATACAAATTAAACACACTAAATTTTCCAACAAGTTTACGTCCCAAAAGTTTTATTCCGAGAGTTTTTTTTAGTTACCAAAGATTTTAGATATGGAGTGACAGTAACAGTTTGGATTTTGGTGTAGAATGATGATGAAGTTAGAGAAAAGGGGAACCAAATCTAGCATGGCTTTTGTTCAAAGAATTGAAGAAACATACTTATCTTCCTTGCTAATCATATTGTCTTCACAATAATTTATTTTATTTTATTTTATTTTTTTATAAAGGGATTTTGCAAAAGAATAGCCCTGAACGTAGGAGTTAATGCCTTAATGATGACGAGCCCTGTCTTTCCCCCTCACATCTTGACTATCAGTAACCATTTAGGAGAGTTTTCAGGTATGACAAGCCATTTACTGGCATAGCGCTATGTAAGTGTGCAGAGCCATTCAGATATACATTAAAGAATTTGAACGATGTAGATTTTGTGTTAAGTTTGTGATGTAGACTCTAATAGGAATGGTGCAGGGTGCTCCTTTAACCGGTGGAACCCATAACCTTGGCAGATCAATTTAATGACCTGTTGTGTGTCCTTGCATTGGATATTGTCATTTTGGTAAGTCAATGCTAAAGCGGAGCCGTCAGCTGACAGTTGTAGCCAATACAAAAATTGGGCTATGCATATTTGTTGGATTTTGTCGACTTCACAAAATTTGTTGGCAAGAATTAGAGTTTGGGTACTGATCTTTAAAACAAAAAGTTGCTAGGCCTTGGGAGAGGTAATAGGACTACTTAGAATCAAATAATTTTTCATTTGCCAGAACGTTATACGAACATGCAAAATTAAGCTTAAATTCTTTCAATTAAGGACGTTTGTACAGTGAAAGTGTGTCTCAGAAATATTCAAAATTGAGTGAGACGTGACATGAAACATCTAATTGGTGGAATTATGTGAATTAGGAAAAGTGATGGACTGGTGTTAAAGTGAAAATTTTAAAATTTCGATTGCATAATATTGATTGAAAAGGAATAATTGATGATCCACTTATCTTCAGAGTTTAAAAATTTAATTTAAATTTCAAAAATAAAAAAATTATAATTTTTTGAACAGGCGAGTTTCGATAAAAATTTAAAATTACTTCAATTATGCTAAGATATATTTAGCCTTAGTTTAATAAAGTTTTTCAATGAAAAGCATAAGTATCTCGTTTTGTGTTAAGTAAATAAAAAGACTCGTGTACTTATGTTTATAGCTTATAAAAGTTAGGGGTGCTTTTAAAAGCACCTAAGGAGCTTATCAAAATTATAAAGTCTAATATGACTTTATACATTAATTAATTTTAAATTTAACTCATATATTTATGTTTATTATAATATTTTTAGATTTTTAAAATTATTTTAGTAAAATATAATTATTGTTGTTTGTACTTATTAAAAACTATTTTTAATTTGATTTACTAAACATAAATCTTTGAATTTTTAAAAATTATATTTAAAAAATTAATTTTTTATAAATTATTTTTAAAAAATAAAAATTTTACCAAACTAAACCTTAGTCTGATTTAGGGTGTGAATAATTAGTATGACGAGTTATGGTTAACATTTTATGATAGAGAATTAAAGTTTTGTTATAAATAGAATCAAAATTTGATTGATTTAATCGATGGAGTTGGATAATTGTGGTCAGTTTAAGTCCAAATGATTTATATCGGTATGAAATACTTAGAGATACTTACTATGTGAAATGAGCTTGTTAAGTGTGCAGGAATATACATAAGCACATCGTACAATATCCTAGAGTGGAGTTATTAAGTATGTAAGTAAGGGTGTTGTAATTAGTTTTATGGGTTAATCCTGACAATGGTATCATAACATTAACGAAAAGACATGTAGTAATGTGATTAAGGTTAAGTGGTGATGGTTTTGGATTTAGGATTTATATTATATAATTTGGAATCTTTTATGGAGAGTTTTTGGCGTAAAATTTATTGTTAAAATTTTGAGTTTAGGGTGTAAGATTTAAAATTTAGAATTGAGAGTTAATTAGTCAGAATTTAATACTGTGTAATGAATAAGAGAGCAGAATAAACAATATAATGGAGTAAAATGATTATAATGAGACAGAGTTAGTTAGAAAAAGTGTCCATGCAGAACATAATCGTTCAGGACGTGAGACACAGTAGCAAAGATGCACTATTAATAAGAAATTGAAAAATCATGGATGGTAAATGATTGTAGTTCTTGCATGGAGTCATGGCTGGTACTCTTTTTATTTGTCTAACAACAACAATGATTGTAGTTCTTGCATGGAGTTATGGCTGATACTCTTTTTATTTGTCTCAACAACAACAACAACAGTTCTAATTTAATAATTTATTTTAAACAATTAAGTATAACTTAAATTTGTAGATATTTATGTTTTTTAAAATAATATATAATGATATAGTATAACAATTATTAAAATCTGAAGAGGCATTTTAGTTTTCAGTTAATTCTAATAGTCAACTAAGTATATTTTTGTTCAAATTAATAACCTAGTTGTTTAAAAATTTGCAATAACTTCCACTAATGAATATAATTATTGAATAATCACTGTTTCTGCATACAAAATAATTAACTACTGCCATAATTTATATGTGATTTATAAATTTTATTACTTTATAATTAATATACAATTTTAATAAAATTAATTGAAGATAAAATGACAGTTCTAAAATGGGTTAAATCATGCTACAACAACTATGACTAGTTATAATGATATATTTTAATTTTATAATTAATAATTTGTAATTGCAAGGATTCACTAACTTTTGTTTCAGTCGACATTTAAATTTACATTTTAAATCTTTTAAAAGAGACAACTAAATATTTTATTTTAAATTGTTATTATAATATATTTTTAAATCTTTAATTGTTATTATAATATCATTAATTTTGTTTTAGTCGACCAAACACGTTTTTAATTACTTTAGATATGTATTTATCCATAACAACTTTGTACAGATCCTCCAACTAGAATTTGAGTTGATGATTATTAGTGTATATTTTCGTACTCTGTACAGGATAATATATAAAATTATATAAAAAATTTTATTAAAAAATTAAATAAAATATATGAAATAATTTTTATTATAAATATTTTATAAAATTATAATTAAAATCAAACTCTAAAGATTTTTAATATTAAAATATTAAAAATAATTAATATTTATCTTAATCAATTTGAATTTATTTAAAGATCATTTCACTCATCCGTTTAAACAACTATTAGGAGTTAGAATCTCTCCTTGTGTGTAGCAATCCATTGGCTAGCGATAAACTCTTAATAAATGGAGCATCAATACGTGGTTAGTCTTGGTAGGAGTACCCGAATACGCGGGTACCCGACCCGTCAATACCCGGTTCAGGAGGATAATAATTTGACACGAGTCGGGGCTGATTATTTTGCTCAAGACAGGGCATGGTCGAGTTTACGGTGTACCCGCCCTAAATATATACATATAAACACTTTTTAAGAATTAGGATTTACCTCACATCACAAATTCAGTGATTCACAGTTTCAATCCATACTCTATAGCCATGCAAGAGAAACCCAGTCATCCTCACCCAAAGTCTTATTCTTCTCGACTTCTTCACAAAAATCCTCATAGCTCCCGTCATCGTGGTTGTTGAGCCCATCACCGCCTACCCCTTCACAGCTCCCATCTTCCTTCACAGCTCATGTCGTCATCGCTGTTGAGCCCGTCACCACCTTTCTCCTATCGAGTCCCTTTTCTCCAGGTAAATTCTCCCCTCTCTCTCTCTCTCTCTCTCTCTCTCTCATTGTGAGTCTGTTAAATTCTTCTCTTCTTCTTCCACAAACTCATCACTTAATCACCGTCGCTATGAGTCTGGGTGTTGCCTTTACAATTTCATCTGAGTATGTTATCGAATAAAATAGAACTTTTATTCAAGTTGGACCAGTTGAAAATTGGCATGCATGAAATTATTTTTTTATGTAAATTCTGAATTTTCTCATCCAAACTTGATCTATTTAGTTGAGTATTTTAGTATGACGATCATCATGGTTTTGTTACGATACTAATGTGATAAAAGTTGTGATAATTTCATAACTTATATATGAGACAAACCAGATTATTAAAGTAATCAGGGAAATAACATTTAGATGTGCGCATAAAATTTATAAGATGTGATTATCTCAAGAAAATATATATGTATAGCCCAAATAGAAGATGGTTAGAAAATTATTATTTCTTAATATATTTATGGGCAATACATATATTAATTATAATCACAAATTAAATAATTTCACATTAAATGAATTATATAATAGTGATCTCATTTACTGTCATAAATATTGAATTAAATACGTCATTATTACTTTTGATTTGGATAAATAAGATTAAAATCATAGGTACTATTTTATCGAGTTTTAGGATTTAATGAGTGTAACACTCAAATGTAAATAATGACTTCAAGATTTTGGTCTCCAACACATCAAACTCGCCTTCATAGCTCTTTTTTCACAGTAGAGTGTGATTCAGCCCTATCAGGGATATAGAAGGTTTTGGTTGACGAAGATCAAAGAACCACAGGAGCCAAGCTCTCTGATATCAATCATGCTCTCGAATGAAGGGACACTTCTACACTTATATTTCTTAATGATTTAACATAGATGATCTTGAGGTTGAGAAATCCTAAAATTGTTAGATAAAATAAAATTTTTATTCAATCAAATTATGGTAAATAAATTTATTAAATTAAATTGTATTAATGTGATCAGTGGATGATATGGAATGCTAGAAAAATAAATAAATAATATTTTAAGAGTATAGAAATATTAAATTGTCATTGCAATTTACTTTTTTAATCAACGATAATAAATATCTTGAAATAATTAAATTTTTACAAAAAATTATATACCTAAAATTATTTCATTTCTTTAAAAATCTTTTGAATGAGAGGTTGACTATTGAAAACTGAATATAATATTTTTAAACTTGTATTTTCAATAAAAATATGTGCTTAGTTTAATTTTATCCATCCTCTATATTCACTATTACTTATCTATCTAAATAATTTTAACATTGATAGAATATTATTTTTAAATGTAAAAAATTTAAAATATATTTATTCTATTTCAATAATCAATATTCATATTTAACTTAGGATTTCAACAAATATGACAAAAAATATTACATTTTTTAGTTAAAAAATAAAATATCTATGAATATATTTTTGTGCTTTAGTTTTAGATTTTTTTTAAAAAATTGGCAAGTTAATATAATTAAATCATATTTCTATAACATATATAAAAATATATATTACACATAAATAAAAAATATTAGGTGTAATAAGAACAAATATATAAATTAAAGTAAAATTAGAAAAATAAGAATCAATACAATATTGAAGAAAAGAAATATAAATAGAAGAGAAATAAAATTATTAGACAGAAGAGAAATAATTTAATAAATTTTATGTGTATATAAAAGAGAAATGAAAAGGAGATATACAGTACCTTGTTTAATTTAGCAAGATTTATGAAAATAAATACATAGAATAAAAGAATAAAAAATAATAATANTTATTTTTATTAATGATATATAAATATTAAAATTATATTAATACATTAATTGAAATATATTATTAGAATAAAAAGTTGTAAGAATTAAAATAACTTAAATTTATTAACTTTAACTAGTTAAATTAGCATAATAACTTAAATTTATTAACTTTAATTAGTTAAATTAGCATAAAATAAGAAAGAGATAATTAATCAAATTAAATAAATTAAAAATTATTACTGAGCAAAGTAAATGTCACAATAATTATATTATTAATTGAAAAAAATTAATTCAATTAATTAATTTTTTTTAAAGTAGACAACTAAAGATCACCAATAAATAAAAATAAATGGATATAATAATGAATAATCAATACAAGAGACACGTTGAATAGCGGCGGTTTTTTATGGAATTTGCGGCGATTTTAAACCACTACGGAACGAAATTTCAGCGATTGCACAAGCGTTATCTATTAGGAGGTGGAGCTTTGATTTTGTGGCACTACTAATTAATTGTGGAAGTATAAATAATTAAATTAAATTATTATATACAATTTTTACCTTTTACTTATTATAATTTAAGTTAACATTAATGGTAAAAAAATAAATTTAAATAGCCCCAATTTGTATTTTACAATCTAATTAAAGCACAATTCATAATTTTTTATTTTGTGATTAATCAACATTTTTTAAATTTTTTGGTTAATTTTTCTGTATTTTATGATTAATAAATTTTCTCTACAAATTAAAACACAAATTTGTGATGAATTATTACAATCATAATTAATTAAGAAAATCAAGAAAAAGTTATAAAAAAATCAAATAAAAGATAAAAAAATAGAGTAAAAATTTATTTTGAAACAAAAAATTTGTCAATTGTGATAGAAATTCTAAAAATTTGTATCTTATTATATAATCAATTTTGTTACTCATTTCAACTTCATTATCCCTTTGTATTCAAAAAAGTATATAATGTCACACTTATTTCAAAAAAGATAAAACTCTTCAAATACACGGTATAATGTATAAGAACACTAAGATAAACAAATATCTAAAATTTTATAATAGTATTTAAAATTTTCAATGACGATAATACAAAGAGTTTAAATCTACCAAATGAATTCAATAGTTACCATTTGCACATCTTATTTAAAATTGAATTTTTAAATTTAGTTTATATCTTCTTTTTTTCTCCTAATATAAATTATTTTTGACAAAAAATAGGAAAAAAATCTATTAGACCAAAAAAATATTCTATCAAAAATCTAGTTTTTAATAGATAGAATAGATTAAGCAAATTTTGTCTTATAACAGGACGTTGTCCTTATACCTGCGAAAAATGGGCCTCTGATACATGCTGTCACCCATGCAGTTTTTTGCGGTACAAAGCCTTCACTCATTCGACTTTCCGAATCCCACACTCATTCAACATTATTGTCTCCCATTGCGCCTCGAACTCGTCAACCTCCATGTCCATAAGCATGCAATGTTTAAATAGTTGGGTGAATCGTAAATCACATATATTGGAGGTTGCATTACGAAGCAAATGCCAAGCACATAGCCTGTGACGGTTTTCGGGAAATACATGACGTATAGCATTTCGCATCGTGGGATCTCCATCCGTGACTTATGGGTATAACCTTCCATGCATACCAAAAAATGTTGCAGAACGTAGATGTAGGACTTTTGTGTTTCGCACGAGAGCATTGCACATCGAAAGATACATATTTGATTGTGGTGGTTAACTCCCGAGAACACAACAACAGGCAAATTGTACTTATTTTGGCTATAAGTAACATCGAAGGCAAGAACATCTCCGAATGTTGCATAATCGAACTGAAACACGTGAAAATTTTAATAGTCAAACTGAAACACGTGAAAATTTTCCTATCTTCTTATGAACAAGAAAAAATTGGAACTTTTTGTAACTTCAAAAATCTGAATTAACTCAATTAAAATGCAATCTTTAAGGCATTTTTTTGAAAATATGTATTTACTGCTAGTCATTTTTGTCGCGTTCTTGAATTATTCGAAGGCATCTTTTGTCAATAGTAAGAAGCAGTCATTCTTAGCTTCTGCGTTTTACTACTGGGCTTCTAACCATTGACACTCTATGGGTGTGTTTGGATTAGCATTTGGAGTATCAAAAGCTCGTTTAATTTTCTTGAAAGCTTCACTTTCTCGCTTGGCTGTATTTTCTTTCTCTGAACGTAAACTTGATTCTACCGTTCAACCCACGTTTACCAAAAGCTGCAATTTCTAGCTTTTGAGTTCAACTGTTCAAGTTGGACTGAAATTATTTCTACATACCAATTGTGTCCTTTGTTATTTATATAATGAATTTTGTTATTTTTTATAACATTATTTCTCTAATATTCTTTCATGCATATGTTTATTTTTTTATAAAACTTTATTATTTTTATTTTTTTGTATGGAATATTTTTTTTGCTTTAAATTATGATTCTATTAATCCTATTAGAGTATTAGAGAGCACTGAGAATACTAAAACAATATTAAAATTTAGTTAAATATCTAAAATAAATTTATAAAATAACATAAAATAAGTATTTAAATTTATGTCCTATTCTGTAATTCTTTATCTAAAAGTCATTTTAATTAATGTAATCCAAACAATATTTAGTTTACTATAATCCATTTTAAATAAAAATTACAAAACATAAACGTCACTTTTAATCGAAATCAATTTTATACAAACCTCCGTTTGCAAACGATAATTGAAATACACGCTGTATCTATTGTTCTTCTTACCAACTTTATCTTTCAAACATGATATTGTATTGTTTATGAGATTTTTATTATTTCCGTTTCTCTGAGCTCTTTTTGCTATAATTTATTTTTTATTAATTTTTTGTTTGACATTATACAATTTTATACTTGTGACATTATATTTATTATTATATTTACATAAATATGATCTATTGATCTCTTTAGATAAAGTAAATTAAATGAAAAAATTAACCATAAATAATAATAATAGTAAAAGAATGTCTTGCATACTGAAAAAGAATTCTAAGAGTACCAAAATATGCTATATAAAAAATAATTTAGGAAAAAATATTCAAAAAAATAAACATGGATACAAGAATCATTTGGATAAGTGTGAAGGTTGTGTATTATATTTATCATTATCTTTTTATTCTATGATTTATTGATCTCATTATGTAAAGTAACATAGACAAAAAAAATTAACCGTAGAAAATGATAATGATAATCGTTAAAAATTATAACATACTAGAAAAAAAGTACGTAAAGTACTAAAAATATACAATATAAAAAATGTTTCACAAAAAATATCATATAGAATTAACAGGCATGGAAAAATCATTTTTACAATTAAAATTTATGTGTATTAAACTTATTATTAAATTTTTATAACATTATTTTTTGATCTCATTATGTAAAATAAATTAAACGGAAAAATGTCTATAAATAATAATAATAGTAAAAAAAATTTGCATACTATAAAAGAGTATTAAGAGTACCAAAAATGTAATATATAAAAAAATTTTTACAAATAAATGTCCAAAAAAAACATGCCTAAAAGAATAACATAATAATTCGATGTCATTAGTAATTATCTATCTAAAAGTGATTTTAACTAATGTTTTTCAAACAATATTTATTTTATCAAAATCAATTTTATTATAGAGTTGCCAGACATAAATTATGTTGTCACACATTTACTTCAGCCCAAAATCAATTCTATAAAATCACTATTTTTCAAACAACAATTTAACAAACTACAGTCTAAACACACACTATATAGTTGGTATCTTTTTTAATTTAAATAAAACTTTGTCCTTAGCATACAAATTTTTGTATTCAGTTAAACAGGAATTGTCACAACTAATGTTTCATTTGGCCATCGGTGAAACTCTAACCCTAAAGAAGACACGCGTATACCCTTGGGCGAGGGTTAGGAAATTTAGGTTGCGGGTGTGTGGCATTGGGCACGCAAACAATTTCTGCGAGAGATCTTCTCACCATTAAGTGTTCTGAAAACGTTTGGATGCTTATGGTTCGGGTGAAAATCCAGAAGAGCCCATGCTTCAGGTTTCTCTGTCCCCTTCCATGTGATGGCCAAATCAGAAAATTGTCGCTTTTTGCGTTGTATTGCAGAAATATGGATAAAAGTACACTCCTTATTTACGATGGATGTCCCTCTCATGAAAATGGGGCACGCGATCGTTGTATGTCCCTTTTGCATTGCCTCGGTACCTGCACGCCGAAAGTAGAATGATCCGAAAGAAATATGCCAGGTGAAGTTGCAGAGGTGATCCCCATTGTTGATCAGGTATGTCTGGCTTCTGTGCCAAGATCATCATGACCACTGAGTACATTGGTTGATGTGATGGTTCAGGGTTGCAGGTGAAAGTTGAAAATTGCGCCTATGGTGGAAATAACTTTTTTTTTCGGCACAATTGATCAAGTGGATTAGGTCCAACCATAAGTGTTACATAGTAGCGATGGAGTCATTTGACTTCCTTAACGTGTCATGTGGTTGCAAATTGAGAAAGGAATTTTTTTTACATTATTCTAGTTGGTGTACCTAAGCAAGGAGTCCGAGTATACAAATGGAAAGAGTAAGATGTTCGATGCTTGGGGTTATTTGCAAATTCGCACGTGGGGAGATACTTGGGAAGGCACAGGGAAGTCTTTAGCAGGTTCTCGTTCTCTCTCCACACCATCTAGATATAAGGTCATCCCTAAATCACATTGGATCACAATCCACTTAGTTGTACAATCAGTCTCCTTTCAAAAAATTGCTGAACACTTTGGTGTTTAGTTGCAGCATTAATTTGTTGAAAGGGTGCCTCAATGTCAATGACAGACTAAGGGGGGACGTTAATTGAATCAAAGGGGGCTAACAAGGACGATGGGTAAGCAGTTACTTTCACGAATACCCAAAAAATTTTCTAGCTGTTTATTTCAAAGTCGTTGCCCCAATACGTGCGTGAGGTGGGCCATTTAAATGTTTGTTGAGGAGTAATTGGTTCCCGGAGCTAACATGGTATTTCGTCATGCAGGGTCGAACCGTCTTTGAATGTGACGCCATTACCTAGCTTGGTGGCGGTGGCCGATGACACCACCTTGAACTTGGGTTTGTCTATTGATGTCGTAAGTAATCGAATGACTTAGTTTTAAATTCACATTGCAGTTGTTAATTGTCTATCCGAGAGTGTTGGTGTCATCTTGGGTCAGGCGATTGCACCATTCATCACGGTGGTAGTCGACCTGGAGGGACTTGTCGAGGGAGAGAATATGCTCCTGAAGCGCATAGTTAATATTATGTAGGCAAGTTGCAATCCCTTCCCAAATCTTTCATCAAATGCTTGTACCATATCTTCAACTAAGCATGTAGTGTGGCTGGGACTGGCATAATCCAGCTAAATATTTTCATTGTACAAAGATGAATCGTTTTTGTTGCAACTACAGTTCATGAGGTGTTCCTGTTTCTGGAAGCTTACTGACAATGTAAAAACCCTATATAATGAACCCAACCAAGTCAGCCATCCTCACTATAGCACTTTTAACACAAGTAAAACAGTGAAAATATTCGGCGTACCTAACACTAGTAATAATGACACATGTTTGCCTTGTTGCAGCATTTAATTGAAAAATAAATTTTTATGTCATAACGACTAATGAGTGTGTTCCTGTTACGTTGTGGGTAATTGTAGCGAGTGGAAGCCATGGTGGTCGAAGGTGATAGGAGGTTAATTGACATTGCTAGGCGGGTAGAGCGTAGTCAATCATCATTGGATTATCTGAAGTAGATGCTCATTGCCAAGGAAGTATGCAGCAGTGAGGTATGGATGCAAACATTGTCTGCTACTCTGGCCGGGAATAGCAATGTCACTAGCACGGCTGTGGGTCTATCTGAACTACTTAGGCTTACTGCACAACTGAGTTATGCACCTCCCGGACCAGACGCAGAGGGCGAACGTGGAGGCTATACCCACCTGATTAGCCAAACCAAAAAGGGTAAGGGCCAGCTTGATTCCAAAGTGTGTGGGCTGTTAGACGTAATAGTCCCAAATTCTCCTGGCCATGACAATGATGTCATCATCAACGAATCCCTCTTTACTCCTCGGTCACGTGCCCAGAGCACCGCTGCTTGATGGGGAAAAAATCGTCGGTAAAGAATTTCACAAAAATAGTCGCGTTGCAAGTTTAGATCTAAACTGAGAGTTAAACCTCAATCAAATTTAATTTGTTTGTCACTAAAGCAAACCCAAGAAAATTAACCAAAGTATTAAACCTCGGGTCGTCTCTCAAGGAATTGCAGGGAAGTGTACTTATAATTGGTTATGAGATTATATCTTTTTGGGTTTTTAATTGTTGAACAAGGAATGTAAATGACAAGAAGATAAACTAATAATTAAGAAAAGTCCTAGCAAGGATTGATAATTAGAATTCCTATCCCTATTATCATAGTCACTTGTGATGGTAATTGCCTTTTGTTATCACTTAGTTAACCTCTAACAATGAAAAAAAGTCAAGTGAGTAAAGTTAACTTAAGTTCACAAGTCCTAGTCAAAGACTAGCATTAGTGAAGCTCAAGCCGACTAGCAAGTTTCAATCACCAACCAACAAGAGACTTTGACAATTCAAGAGTCTCTAATTACTCAATCTAAGCTAAGAACATAAAAAGCTAATTTGAAATCCAACCAAGCATTTTATCAAACACTTGGTGGACACAAAATAAAAGCATAGAAAAGCAAAATCAATGATAACAAATAAAGGAAGAAGCAATAAACATGAAACACCTCAAATTGCATAAAAAGGAAAATCAAATCTAACATGAGAATTCATAAATTGGAAACATGAAGTAATTAACAAGGGAAATAAATAAACTAGAATGCTAGAGCAATTAAAAGTAGAAGAGAAACTAAATTGAAAAAAGATAGAATTCAGCAATTGGAAAGGAATAAAACTAAGACCTAAAACCTAGAGAGAGGAGAGAGCCTCTCTCTCTTTAGAAAAACTACATCTAAAACCAAATGTGTGTATAATGAATTGTGTCTCTACATCTTTTCCACTTTGCAGCCTCTAATTTAGAACTTCGAGCCTGAAACTAGGTCAAAAAGGGGCCCAGAAATCGCCCCAGCGTTTTCTATGAATTGCTGCACGTGACACTCGTCACGCGCACACGTCGCCCACGCGTACGCATCGTCTACGCGTACGCGTCGATGAGTAAAAATCCTGGTCACGCGTACGCGTCGGTTGTCTGACGCACCAGTCACGCGTACGCGTGCGTATACGTCGCTGCCAGCTTCTGAATTCCTCATTTTCTTGTCTTCCTTCCTTTTTTGCATGCTTCTTTTCCATCCTCTACGTCATTCCTGCCCTGTAATCTCTGAAACCACTGAACACATATATCACGGCATCGAATGGGAATAAGAGAGGATTAAAAATAGTGAATTTAAGGTCAAAGAAACATGTTTTTAATCATAGCACAAAATGAGGAAGGAAAATATAAAACATGCAATTTACATGAATAAGTGTGAGAATAATGGGTAAAATCTACTGAAATAAGCATAAGATAAATTGTAAAATTGCGGTTTTTCACTGCTTCTTTGCAAAGTGAGGGGTTTCCTTATTGGTCCATTGTCATGCCTAAAATGGGAGTCAGCCAGGCCCCAATCATAACTGCTCCTGCCCGCACAGAAGGGAATAAACCTTACGTGAGTAAGGGTCGATCCCACGGAGATTGTTGGTATGAAGCAAGCTATGGTCATCTTGTAAATCTCAGTCAAGCGGATAATAAATGGTTATGGAGTTTTCAAATAATAATAATAAATAAACTGAAAATAAAGATATAAATACTTATGTAGATCATCGATGGGAATTTCAGATAGGCGTATGAAGATGCTGTGCTCCTTCTGAATCTCTGCTTTCCTACTGCTTTCACGCGATCCTTCTTACTCCTTTCCATGGCAAGCTGTATGTAGGGCATCACCGTTGTCAATGGCTACACCACATCCTCTCAGTGAAAAAGGTCCAAATGCTCTGTCACGGCACGGCTAATCATCTGTCGGTCCTCGATCATGTTGGAATAGAATCCCTTGGTTCTTTTGCGTTTGTCATCACGCCCAACAATCGCGAGTTTGAAGTTCGTCACAGTCATTCAATCCCGGAATCCTACTCGGAATACCACAGACAAGGTTTAGACTTTCCAGATTCTCATGAATGCCGCCATCAATTCTAGCTTATACCACGAAGACTCTGATCTCACGGAATGGAAGGCTCAGTTTTCAGACGAGGGCAACCATGCGTCGTGCATCAGGAATCCAAGAGATACACACTCTAGCTTTTGCTTGTAGAACGGAAGTGGTTGTCAGGCACGCGTTCATAGGGACGGATGATGATGCGTGTCATGGATCATCACATCCATCTGGTTGAAGTACGAGTAGTATCTTAGAATAGAAATAAGATTGAATTTGAATAAAAGATAGTAGTAATTGCATTAAAACTCGAGGTACAGCAGAGCTCCACACCCTTAATCTATGGTGTGTAGAAACTCCACTGTTGAAATTACATAAGTGATGAAGATTCAGGCATGGCCGAATGGCGAGCCCCCCAAAACGTGATCAATAGTCTCCTAAGATGAATAATGGAATAAAACTGAGAGCAAAGATGTAACGTGGTCAAAAAGACACTGAATACAATAGTAAAATCTCCTATTTATACTAGACTAGCTACTAGGGTTTACAGAAGTAAGTAATTGATGCAGAAATCCACTTCCGGGGCCCACTTGGTGTGTGCTTGGGCTGAGCTTGAGCTTTACACGTGCAGATGCTTCTTTTGGAGTTGAACACCAAGTTGTAACGTGTTTTTGGCGTTCAACTCTGGTTTGTGACGTGTTTCTGGCGTTTGACTCTAGAATGCAACATGGAACTGGCGTTGAGCGCCAGTTTACGTCATCTAATCTCGAATAAAGTATGAACTATTATATATTGCTTGAAAGCTCTGGATGTCTACTTTCCAACACTGTTGAGAGCGCGCCATTTGGAGTTCTGTAGTTCCAGAAAATCCATTTTGAGTGCAAGGAGGTCAGAATCCAACAGCATCAGCAGTCCTTTGTCAGCCTTTTATCAGAATTTTGTTCAGGTCCCTCAATTTCAGCCAGAAAATACCTGAAATCATAGAAAAACACACAAACTCATAGTAAAGTCCAGAAATGTGAATTTAGCATAAAAACTAATGAAAACATCCCTAAAAGTAGCTAGATTATACAAAAAACTATCTAAAAACAATGCCAAAAAGCGTATAAATTATCCGCTCATCACAACACCAAACTTAAATTGTTGCTTGTCCCCAAGAAACTGAAAATCAAATAGGATAAAAAGAAGAGAATATACTATAAATCCCAAAATATCAATAAATATTAATTCTAATTAGATGAGCGGGACTTGTAGCTTTTTGCTTCTGAACAGTTTTGGCATCTCACTTTCTCCTTTAAAGTTTAGAATGATTGGCATCTCTAGGAACTTAGAATTTCAGATAGTGTTATTGATTCTCTTAGTTAAGTTTGTTGATTCTTGAATACAACTACTTTTATGAGTCTTGGCTGTAGCCCTAAGCACTTTGTTTTTCAGTATTACCACCGGATACATAAATGCCACAGACACATAGCTAGGTGAACCTTTTCAGATTGTGACTCAACTTTGCTAAAGTCCCCAGTTAGAGGTGTCCAGAACTCTTAAGCACACTCTTTTTGCTTTGGATCACGACTTTAACCACTCAGTCTCAAGCTTTTCACTTGGACCTGCATGCCACAAGCACATGGTTAGGGACAGCTTGATTTAGCCGCTTATGCCTGGATTTTATTTCCTTGGGCCCTCCTATCCATTGATGCTCAAATCCTTGGATCCTTTTTACCCTTGCCTTTTTGTTTTAAGGGCTATTGGCTTTTTCTGCTTGCTTTTTCTTTTTCTTTCTAATTTTTTTTCACTGCTTTTTCTTGCTTCAAGAATCAATTTTCATGATTTTTCAGATTGTCAATAACATTCTCTTAGTTCATCATTCTTTCAAGAGCCAACAATTTTAACATTCATAAATAACAAGATCAAAATTATGCACTGTTCAAGCATTCATTCGGAAAACAAAAAGTATTGTCACCACATCAATATAATTAAACTAAATTCAAGGATAATTTCAAAATTTATGTACTTCTTGTTCTTTTGAATTAGAAACATTTTTCATTTAAGTGAGGTGAAGGATTCATGGAATTATTCATAGCCTTAATACATAGTTACTACATACTAATGATCATGAAGTAGAGACACAAAACATAAACAAACATATAGCATAAATTCAAAAAAAAATAGAAAGAAAATAAGAACAAGGAATGAGTCCACCTTAGTGATGGTGGCGCTTTCTTCTTGAAGAACCAATGATGTCCTTGAGTTCTTCTATGTTTCTTCCTTGCCTTTGTTGCTCCTCCCTCATTGCTCTTTGATCTTCTCTAATTTCATGGAGAATGATGGTGTGCTCTTGATGTTCCACCCTTAATTGATCCATATTGTAACTCAAATCTTCTAGAGAAGTGTTGAGTTGTTCCCAATAGTTGTTGGGAGGAAAGTGTATCCCTTGAGGCATCTCTGGGATTTCTTGGTGATGAGCTTCCTCATGCGTCTCTTGGGTTCCATGAGTGGGCTCTCTTGTTTGCTCCATCCTTTTCTTAGTGATGGGCTTGTCCTCCTCAATGGGGATGTCTCCTTCTATGATGACTCCAGCTGAATAACATAGATGGCAAATAAGATGAGGAAAAGCTAACCTTACCAAGGTAGAGGGCTTTTCGGCTATTTTGTAGAATTCAAGGGAGATGACTTCATGAACTTCTACTTCCTCTCCATTCATGATGCTATGAATCATGATGGCCCGATCCACAGTAACTTCAGATCGGTTGCTAATGGGGATGATGGAGCGTTGGATGAACTCCAACCATCCTCTAGCCACAGGCTTGAGGTCTAGTCTTCTTAATTGAACCAGCTTGCCTTTGGAGTCTCTTTTCCATTGAGCTCCTTCAACACATATATCCATAAGGACTTGGTCCAACCTTTGATCAAAGTTGACCCTTCTTGTGTAGGGGTGTGCATCTCCTTGCATCATGGGCAAGTTGAATGCCAACCTCACATTTTTCGGACTAAAATCTAAGTATTTCCCCCGAACCATTGTAAAATAGTTCTTTGGATTCGGGTTCATACTTTGATCATGGTTCCTAGTAATCCATGCATTGGCATAAAACTCTTGAACCATTAAGATTCTAACTTGTTGAATGGGGTTGGTCAGAACTTCCCAACTTCTTCTTTGGATCTCATGTCGGATCTCCGGAAACTGATTTTTCTTGAGCTTGAAAGGGACCTCAGGGATCACCTTCTTCTTGGCCACAACATCATAGAAGTGGTCTTGATGGGCTTTGGAGATGAATCTCTCCATCTCCCATGACTCGGAGGTGGAAGCTTTTGTCTTCCCTTTCCCTTTTTTAGAGGTTTCTCCGGTCTTAGGTGCCATAGGTGGTTATGGAAAAATAAAAAGCTATGTTTTTACCACACCAAACTTAGAATATTGCTCGCCCTCGAGCAAGAGAAAAAAAGAATAGATGAAGAAAAAGAAGATATGAAAGAGAGGGAGATAAGGTTGTGTTTCGGCCAAGGTGGAGAAGAGAGGGTTGTGTTGTGTGAAAATGAAGAAGAATGGAGGGGTATTTATAGTGGAGGGAGAGGGGTTAAGTTTCGGCCATATTGGGTGGGTTGGGTGGGAAAAGAGATTTTGAATTTTGAAGGTAGGTGGGGTTTATGGGGAAGAATGGAAGGATGTGAGTGGTGAAGGGGGTAATTGGAAAGAGAGATTGAGGTGATTGGTGAAGGGTTTTTGGGGAAGAGTGTTTATGGGGAAGAGAGTTTGAATGTGAAGAAGAGGAGAGAAGGTGAGTTGAGGTAGGTGGGGATTCTATGGGGTCCACAGATCCTGAGTTGATCCTATGGGGTCCATAGATCCTGAGGTGTCAAGGATTTATATCCCTGCATCAATTAGGCATGTAAAATGCCTTTGCATACAATTTTGGCGTTTAAACGCCGAAGTGATGCTTATGTTGGGCGTTCAATGCCCAATTGCAGCATGTTTCTGGCGTTGAACACCAGTTCCATGCTTGTTTCTGGCGTTCAGCGCCAGCTCTCCTCAGGGTATATTCCTGGCGTTCAAACGCCAGGATGCTGCTTGTTTCTGGCGTTCAACGCCAGATCCATGCTCTGTTCTGGCGTTGAACGCCAGCCAGATGCTCCTTACTGGCGTTTGAATGCCAGTAAGTCCTTCCTCCAGGGTGTGATTTTTTTCTGCTGTTTTTGATTCTGTTTTTAATTTTAGTATTTTTTTCGTGACTCCACATGATCATGAACCTAATAAAACATTAAAGAACAATAAAATAAAAATAAAATTAGATAAATAAAAATTGGGTTGCCTCCCAATAAGTGCTTCTTTAATGTCAATAGCTTGACAATAGGCTCTCATGGAGCCACACAGGTAATCAGGTCAATGTTGTAGACTCCCAACACCAAACTTAGAGTTTGGATGTGGGGATTCAACACCAAACTTAGAGTTTGGCTGAGGCCTCTCAACACTAAACTTAGAGTTTGATTGTGGGGGCTTTGTTTGACTCTGTACTGAGAGAAGCTTTTCATGCTTCCTCTCCATTGTTAAAGAAAAAGATCCTTGAGCATTAAACACAAGGTAGTCCACATTCAATTAAAGGACTAATTCTCCTCTGTTAACATCTATCACAGCTCCTGCTGTGGCTAGGAAAGGTCTTCCAAGGATGATGCATTCATCCTCCTCCTTCCTAGTATCTAAGATTATGAAATTAGCAGGGATGTAAAGGCCTTCAACCTTTACCAACACGTCCTCTACCAATCCATAAGCTTGTCTTACTGACTTGTCTGCCATTTGTAATGAGAATAAGGCAGGCTGTACCTCAATGATCCCCAGCTTCTCCATTACAGAGAGTGACATAAAATTTATGCCTAACCCTAGGCTTGTTTCTTTTGAGGTAAAGTTTGCTGAACCCATGTATCTAGTTCACCAATGAGCAAGGGAGGTTCACCGTCCCAAGTCTCATTACCAAACAACTTGGCATTCAGCTTCATGATAGCTCCTAGATATTGAGCAACTTGCTCTCCAGTTACATCTTCATCCTCTTCAGAGGAAGAATAGTCTTCAGAGCTCATGAATGGCAGAAGGAGGTTTAGTGGAATCTCTATGGTCTCTATATGAGCCTCAGATTCCTTTGGATCCTCAATAGGGAACTCCTTCTTGCTTGAGAGACGTCCCACGAGGTCTTCCTCATTGGGATTCACGTCCTCTTCTTCCTCCCTAGGTTCGGCCATTTTGATTATGTCAATGGCCTTGCACTCTCTTTTTGGATTCTCTTCAGTATTGCTTGGGAGAGTACTAGGAGGAGTTTCAGTTACTTTCTTACTCAGCTGGCCCACTTGTACCTCTAAATTTCTGATTGAAGACCTTGTCTCACTTATGAAACTTAAAGTGGCCTTAGATAGATCAGAGACTAAATTTGCTAAGTTAGAGGTACTCTGCTCAGAATTCTCTGTCTGTTGCTGAGAAGATGACGGATAAGGCTTGATATTGCTGAGCCTATTTCTTCCACCATTATTAAAGCCTTGTTGGGGCTTTTGTTGATCCTTCCATGAGAAATTTGGATGATTTCTCCATGATGAATTATAGGTGTTTCCATAAGGTTCATCGATGTAATTTACCTCTGCCATTGTAGGATTCTCAGGATCATAAGCTTCTACTTCAGAAGATGCCTCGTTAGTACTGTTGGATGCATTTTGCCATCCATTCAGACTTTGAGAAATCATGTTGACTTGCTGAGTCAACATTTTGTTCTGAGCCAATATGGCATTAAGAGCATCAATTTCAAGAACTCCCTTTCTTTGAGGCGTCCCATTATTCACGGAATTCCTCTCAGAAGTGTACATGAACTGGTTATTTGCAACCATGTCAATAAGTTCTTGAGCTTCTACAGGCATTTTCTTTAGGTGAATGGATCCACCTGTAGAATGGTCTAGTGACATCTTAGAGAACTCAGATAGACCATAATAGAATATATCTATCATGGTCCATTCTGAAAACATGTCAGAAGGACATCTTTTGGTCATCTGCTTGTATCTTTCCCCAGCTTCATTGAGGGATTCACCATCTTTTTGTTTGAAGGTCTGAACATCCACTCTAAGCTTGCTCAGCTTTTGAGGAGGAAAGAACTTAGCCAAGAAGGCCATGACCAGCTTATCCCAGGAGTCCAGGCTATCTTTAGGTTGAGAGTCCAACCATGTTCTAGCTCTGTCTCTTACAGTAAAAGGGAAAAGTATGAGCCTGTAGACTTCAGGATCTACTCCATTAGTCTTAACAGTCTCACAGATCTGCAAGAACTCAGTCAAGAACTAGTAGGGATCTTCTGATGAAAGTCCATAAAACTTGCAGTTCTGTTGCATTAGAGCAACTAATTGAGGTTTCAGCTCAAAATTGTTTGCTCCAATTGCAGGAATTGAGATGATTCTTCCATCAAACTTGGACGTAGGTGCAGTATAATCACCACGCATCCTTCTTGCATTATTGTTGTTGGGTTTGGCTGCCATCTCCTTTTCTTGTTCGAAAATTTCAGCAAGGTTGTCTCTGGATTGTTGTAATTTAGCTTCTCTTAGTTTCCTCTTCAGAGTCCTTTCAGGTTTTGGATCAGCTTCAATAAGAATGCCTTTTTCCTTGTTCCTGCTCATATGAAGGAGAAGAGAACAGAAAAAGAAGAGGAATCCTCTATGTCATAGTAAAGAGGTTCCTTATTGTTAGTAGAAGAAGAAAGGGAATAAAGAAAGGAGAATCCAAACACAAGGGTGAGGATAGGGGCAGTGATTTGAGATGAAGAGAAGTGTTAGTAAATGAATAAATAAATAAGATGAGAGACAAAAGTTTTCGAAAATAAATTTGAAAAGGAGTTAATGATTTTCGAAAATTAAGATATGAAATAAAATTAAAATTAAAATTTAAAACAATTAATTAATTAAAAAGAATTTTTGAAAAAGAGGGAGGTATTTTCAAAAATTAGACAGGGAAGAGTAGTTAGGTGGTTTTGAAAAAGATAAGAAACAAACAAAAAGTCAAATAGTTAGTTGAAAAAGATTTGAAAATTAATTTTGAAAAGATAAGAAGATAAGAAGTTAGAAAAGATATTTTAAAATCAAATTTTTGAAAAAGATAAAATTTTGAAAAAGATATTATAAAAAGATATGATTAAAAATTAAAATTGATTACTTTACTAACAAGAAACTAAAAGATAAGATTTTAGAATTTAAAGATTGAACCTTTCTTAACAAGAAAGTACAAACTTCAAATTTTTTTGAATCAATCATATTAATTGTTAGCATAATTTTCGAAAATAAAGATAAAACTAAAAAAAAAGATTTTTGAAAAATATTTTAAAGGATTTTAATTTTTGAAAAAGATTTAAAAAGATAAGATTTTTAAAATTTGAAAATTTCACTTGACTTACAGGAAACAACTAATTTTAAAAATTTTTGACTAAGTCAACCTAAATTTTTGAAATTTTGAGAGAAAAAAGGAAAAGATATTTATTTTTTTATTTTTGAATTTTTAATTATGAGAGAGAAAAACATAAAAAATGACTCACAATATGAAAATTATGAATCAAAACACATAATGCATGCAAGAACACTATGAATGCCAAGATGAACACCAAGAACACTTTGAAGATCATGATGAACATTAAGAACATATTTTTGAAAAATTTTTGATGAAAAGAAAACATGCAAGACACCAAACTTAGAAATCTTTAATGTTTAGACACTATGAATGCAAAAATGCATGTGAAAAATAACAAAGAACACAAAACAAGAAAACATCAAGATCAAACAAGTAGACTTACCAAGAACAATTTGAAGATCATGAAGAACACTATGAATGGATTTTCGAAAAATGAATAAATTTTTAGAAAAATGCTATTGACACCAAACTTAAAGGTTGACTCAAGACTCAAACAAGAAACACAAAATATTTTTGACTTTTTTATGATTTTATTATTTTTTTGTATTTTATTTTATATTTTTCGAAAAACATATAGGAAAGGAAAGTAATGAATCCAAAGTCCTCAATCAAAATCCTGTGAATTAGACATGGCTTAATAGCCAGCCAAGCTAAAACATGTTATATGAAACTCTATAATTCATTCTTGAAAGCTCTGAAAATTTTCGAAAATAGGTGATAAATTTTTTTTGAAAGATTTTTGAAAAAATTTTTTGAAAATAAAACAAAAAAAGAAAATTACCTAATCTGAGCAACAAGATGAACCGTCAGTTGTCCAAACTCGAACATTCCCTGGCAACGGCGCCAAAAACTTGGTGGACGAAATTGTGATTCATACTTAAATTGTTGTTCGAAATTGATTCCCCAGTAATGGCCCCAAAAACTTGGTGCTCAATACCGTAGTCTAAACATAATTTCACAACTTCGCTCAACTAACCAGCAAGTGTACTGGGTCGTCCAAGTAACCTTACGTGAGTAAGGGTCGATCCCACGGAGATTGTTGGTATGAAGCAAGCTATGGTCATCTTGTAAATCTCAATCAGGCGGATAATAAATGGTTATGGAGTTTTCGAATAATAATAATAAATAAACTGAAAATAAAGATAGAAATACTTATGTAGATCGTCGATGGGAATTTCAGATAGGCGTATGAAGATGATGTGCTCCTTCTGAATCTCTGCTTTCCTACTGCCTTCATCTGATCCTTCTTACTCCTTTCCATGGCAAGCTGTATGTAGGGCATCACCGTTGTCAATGGCTACATCCCATCCTCTCAGTGAAAAAAGTCCAAATGCTTTGTCACGGCACGGCTAATCATCTGTCAGTTCTCGATCATATTGGAATAGAATCCCTTGATTCTTTTGCGTTTGTCATCACGCCCAAGAATCGCGAGTTTGAAGCTCGTCACAGTCATTCAATCCCGGAATCCTACTCGAAATACCACAGACAAGGTTTAGACTTTTCGAATTCTCATGAATGTCGCCATCAATTCTAGCTTATATCACGAAGACTCTGATCTCATGGAATAGAAGGCTCGGTTGTCAGGTGAGGGCAACCATGCGTCGTGCATCAGGAATCCAAGAGATACACACTCTAGCTTTCGCTTGTAGAACGGAGGGGTTGTCAGGCACGCGTTCATAGGGATGGATGATGATGAGTGTCACGGATCATCACATCCATCAGGTTGAAGTACGAGTAGTATCTTAGAACAGAAATAAGATTGAATTTGAGTAAAAGATAGTAGTAATTGCATTAAAACTCAAGGTACAACAGAGCTCCACACCCTTAATCTTTGGTGTGTAAAAACTCCACCGTTGAAAATATATAAGTGATGAAGGTTCAAGCATGGCCGAATGACCAGGCCCCCAAAACATGATCAATAGTCTCCTAAGATGAATAATGGAATAAAACCGAGACCAAAGATGTAACGTGGTCAAAAAGACACTGAATACAATAGTAAAATGTCCTATTTATACTAGACTAGCTACTAGGGTTTACAGAAGCAAGTAATTGATGCAGAAATCCACTTCCGGGGCCCACTTGGTGTGTGCTTGGGCTGAGCTTGAGCTTTACACGTGCAGATGCTTCTTTTGGAGTTGAACACCAAGTTGTAACGTGTTTTTGGCGTTCAACTCTGGTTTGTGACGTGTTTCTGGCGTTTGACTCTAGAATGCAATATGGAACTGGCGTTGAGCGCCAGTTTACGTCATCTAATCTCGAATAAAGTATGAACTATTATATATTGCTTGAAAGCTATGGATGTCTACTTTCCAACACTGTTGAGAGCGCGCCATTTGGAGTTCTGTAGTTCCAGAAAATCCATTTCAAGTGCAAGGAGGTCAGAATTCAACAGCATCAGCAGTCCTTTGTCAGCCTTTTATCAGAATTTTGTTCAGGTCCCTCAATTTCAGCCAGAAAATACCTGAAATCATAGAAAAACACACAAACTCATAGTAAAGTCCAGAAATGTGAATTTAGCATAAAAACTAATGAAAACATCCCTAAAAGTAGCTAGATTATACTAAAAACTATCTAAAAATAATGTCAAAAAGCGTATAAATTATCCGCTCATCAATACTCTACAAATTTCATGCTCAAGTGTCTTTGTATTAACAAGTCATGCACAGCTTCCAACTGTCTCCCAAGTGGACACCACAAGTCAAGTCTGTAACTTATTTAGCTCAAAACTCATTCGGCAAGGACCATCTAAGATCCCAAAGATGGAGGCAGGTGACATTGCATGGAGGATCCCATCACCGACGACGTGCAATATGTCACAGACACCCCCTGTAGCAAATGAAACTCTTGGAGTTGGGGCTTTTAAGCCTATACCCAGGCCATGGTCACGGAACACACTGACAAGAAACATGGAGTCCCCAACAATGCTAATTTCGCTGGCAAGTTCATTTTCTAAATATAACTAACTGATGTTGTTTCATGTATGATTTAAAAATCTAACTGGCGCATTAAGACGCCAACTTCATGTGTAGGGCTACGAGATGGAGTTTCGGCCGACGATCATCATGTCACTCTCATACGACGAGACTGTCATGGTTGCCTACATATTCAAAAAGTCCAAGTCCAAAGAAAATTACGAGTAAGTTTTGGTTGTTTTGTAAGTGTTCAATGCTTTGGTACAAAATGGGGATTCCACGGGTTGTGACAAGTTTGGTTGTTAACTGGTCAGAGAGATGCTGTACAAGTGCCTTGAATTACAGATGCCTTGAGGGATGTTCTTGTCTGTATGCCCTAGATACGTTCCTCACGTAAATGTGAGTGTTCTCCAATCATACAATTTTATTTGGAGTCCCGACATATCAGCAGTTCATTCCACATGCATAATGTAACTACTTTTTTGTCTTAGCAGATAGTGAACACCATTGCGTGGCTTGCCTCACTTAGAGCACATCGAATCAAGCCTGTGCGTGACTGGTTTTTTCCTTCCTCATTTGCAGACCACATCCTCCTCCTAAAATAGGTAAAGGCAATCCTTCAGACTTATCTGGGCTGACGGATGCCAGAAACAAATGAACTGGAGCATGTAAGGGCCAACAGTTTTGAGATATGTAATCACAATGTAATGTCTATTTTTTAACTGGTATGAGGAGTACGTAAAGTAACTTCACTTTATACTACACCGGTGTTCATGCCGATATTGGAGCCTTCTCATAGCTGGTACATGATGGTCCTTGATGTTAAAAA
Source organism: Arachis duranensis (assembly GCF_000817695.3). Lineage (NCBI taxonomy): Eukaryota > Viridiplantae > Streptophyta > Magnoliopsida > Fabales > Fabaceae > Arachis > Arachis duranensis. The sequence continues at coordinate 41,384,140 of NC_029772.3, read as the reverse complement.
AGGTAAGGTGTTAGCGGTTGACATTTGCAGGATTTCTGAGAACATGGCCAGAAGAGAGTGAATCATGAGGACTATAGTGAGTTATTGTTGTCTGCCTGGAAAACCAATGTTTAGCTGCAACGCATTTCATTACTGTTGGTAACCGACACGATCATTTTGGTATTCATATGTCTGTCTCCTTCTTGCAGCTTGTCGTGCTTGGCCAGATATTTAGACTTGCCAAGTTTCCTTGTGATCTCTCCGGATCCTACTACTTGGGGGGGGGGCATAGAATACCCACCCACGATTCCATTCTGTCCAGACAGCTATGAAAACTTTCCTACCATAAATCTGCAATTTTAATTTTATTTTCAGTTTGCTTTACTGGCCGCTGCTTGAGATTTTCTTCTGGAACATTTTTTCTTTCACTTTCAAGGATGATGATACTCCAATTTGGTGCCTCTATTGGCTACAATATGATGGCAACTTCAACCCTACATTACTTCCAAAGAAGGTAAAAATGCCATTATCTTTCAAACTTTCGTTAGCTTCATAACATTTAACATGTTGACCCATTAGCTACCACCAGCTTATCTAGCACTAACACTCCCTTTTGAGTGTCTAGCTTAATAAAGGTAAAGTTAAAATAAAGATTGCAACAAACATTGTGAATTCAAAAACCAATCAGAACAAGCTAGAAGTCAAAGTCAACAGTGAAATGGCGTGGCGCGAACTTCTTATCACTGTTGCCTAGCTTGCGCCGTCGCAACTTAAGTCTCTGTCTTTTTGGCATGGCATAAATCTTCCCAATCTCAGAAGCCATGACAAGTTATGTCACCTTTCCTTCCATTTGTTTTGTTAAGCATGTATGCGTTATCCTCGACTCCTTGAGTCCGAGACAGCTGAAGTGGCTCCGATGCCGCATATGTCTTATTATCTACATGCCTTGTTAACGTAATTAGGAACAAGTTTGATTGTTGTTGTTGTGTTTTATGGAGAAGCGTGGTCCCGCTTGTGAGCAGGAGCACACAATCCACATTTACCTTTTGTATGGGTTGTGTCAATGTGAATGAATGCAAGCATGGGTCTTTGAATTTAGTCCAACTCTGTGATTTTTGACGAAATACATGTGCATAGCTTACTTAACTAACGATGCCCAAGTAACATGGACTCATGTGTAAGGCTATTTAATTTATCAACATATTTTTCCACTTTCCATTGTAACTGGTTGACCCATATTAGTAGAGCGCGAATTCATTACTCCTATAGTAATTTAGGCAAAATATACCCATATATCAAATTGCACAAAAATTAAAATGACAACCAAAAAAATACATGTGTTAGATTAATCCGATCGTGAAAGTTGATTAATAACTTTTTAAAATATTTACTAAAATGAATTTTTTGTTCACAAATTAAAATCTGAATAACATATTTAATGACAAGAAAATCTCTGAATATTAGAATTAATATTTGCAGTTTGACAAAAAATATATAGATTTTACTAAAAAGTTCAGAAATATTACTTATACTTGTTTTCTCCTACATGCATTAATTTCTAACTTTGACAACACGTACTACTTCTAACCATTATTGGTACATGTATAATCTATCTTCAAGAAACGTGAAGGAAGAATCCTTACAAATTTTGGACTTGTATCTTACTCGGTCAAAACAACTTCAAAATCAAAATTAATTTGTAATTTGAATCTTTGGGGAATACATTAAAAGAGTTATACAGAGTAATATGTTTGAGGAAATGTACGATATGTCAAGTAAGTCAACGTAAAAGACATGTTACACTGTTGTGGATCATTAATAATATTTCTTGGCATGTTACCTAATTGGACGATAGAAGAGAAAATGTATCGTTCGATCTACCAAAAAGATAAAGGCATTTTATAGTAAAAATTCTTAGTACTTGTCATCTCAAATCTCTGACCTTTTTGATGGAGCAACATCTCGTAGAGATAATAAAATAGAGCACAAAGAGACTCCATTAAGATGAGTGGCTTAGAAGTTTGGTATAGTGTTCCATTTCTAACAATCCTACTCATGTACAATTTCTCCAACAGTTTTTAGTATTCTTTTTTTTTTCTTTTAGGCCAACATATTTATCAATTTATTTAATTTTCTTATAACCAGAATCAATTCTAGGTTCCTATACATACATTTTACTTGTGTATAGTATGGCATTGTTATATGCAATGTCTTTATATGATATATATCCGAAATATGTTGTTATTTATTTTTTCTTATTTTGTCTATTAATTTTACAATTTATTTCTTTAATCATTCATGTAATTAACTCAGATATAAAAAGATATGAACATGTATATATTATGTCACAAACCCACAATTCAGACGTAATGTTGAATATAGTTAAAATTGCACAAATCACATCTTCTCTTATCCTTGTTTTTCTCCATTTTCATTCTTTTTTAATCTTCTTTTTTTTCCTATTCCTTTCCACCATGAAATTATAAATGTTAATCAATGAATTGGTATTTTCGTCATGGGAGCTGAAAAGACCACAGTATCCTTAAAGACATTAAAATTCTTCAAACACAGCAAGAAGCAAGACATTAAAAGGGTCATGTAAAAAATATCGTCATTGAACCCTAATCATTATCCTGTTGCTACTCCCTTAAATTTTAGAGAGTTAAACCAGAAATTTTAAAAGATTCAAAAAAGCCACCGCACATGACCAGACACCCTCCAAGTACCCTCTATCAGAGTCCATATGTATGACACACAAACTGGTATTTCTCAAGCACATTTTAACAGTTTTCAAAAAAGATAACATAACAATAGTCCATAACATGATTCATAGCTTCGACATATACTAACAGTCCATAACGTGATTCATAAATTCATTCGGGTACAAATTAACTACACACTCCTGACTATCATCTACTCATGAAGAACCATACATCCCTCCTGACTATCACAAGTGGCTTGCGAACATTGCAATTGCTCAAAATCAGAAATACTTGGGATAGGTTTCCGAAAGGTTGCATGTCCTTTTTTGTGACCTTGTCTGCTCTGGCGGACCATCTGCCTGCAACATTAACAACATGTATGCATGGATATACGACGTTGATCTTTTAACCAACGCACATCATAATGAAAACTAGCTCACTACCCAGAGACACATCATACTATCGCTAACAATACTTATTGCCAAAATGGAAACAACACATTCCCAAAGTTGTAACTCAATGCTTATCCGCTAATGCTAATCATACCATGATACAATTAATTGGTCTTATCCGAAAACATAATACAATTAAATGGTCTAACCGGAACTGGTTGGGCACTAATGCCTGCCTCTGGATGAAGTCTACGGTCAGTTATCCCTGATGCAATACACCTGGGCTCCTAGTCCTTCGATGGCCCAATCTTCCGCATCTGCGGCATTTCCGTCGCTTCCTACCGGTTGATGGAGATGCTTAATTGCCACGTTCTGTTCCCTTGGTTCTCACACGAACCGGATCCTTAACGCCTCCTCCCTGCGGTTCATTTGACACGGGATTGTCTCCTCGAAGTCCATACTTCATTTCCAAAAACGTGTCATTCCCCACCTTTTGCGAAATGGATTTGAAGTCCTCGTTGCTCACGCAGGCAAGACTTCCGAGCTTCTTGCACAACTGTGAGAATGCACCCAATCTAGTACGGTGGATTGTCAACAGTTCCCCAGACGGACACAGGCACTTCTCTAGATCCATGCCAATCTTTGCTGTCTTCGACCACCGTCGCAGCACGAGGGTATCGGGAATAACCACAACATCAAGCTGCACCAAAACAGCTAGTATATGTACATATGGGAGTCCGAAGGATTCCATTCTCAAACAGGAGCACGTGAAGGTGTTCGTTGTATTCTCGTGCTTAACCTGCCATGCCATTTCTGGTTTGCGATACTTCTGGACATTGAAAGTTTGGCCACCTTCTATCTCAACACAAGCATTTATCCTCACCCGCATACACCATTTTAGCGACTCACGATATCTCCAAAACATCTCCCGCGTGAATTATGTGGCACTAGACTTCTCTAACTCTGTGAACTGAGTTTGCAAGATTAGAGTCCCGTAGCACGATCAAAATTCTAACTCATCCTCATTGTCTCTAAGAAAATCCACACACCTCTGGAAGTTTGTCACAAATTCAATTACTCCATACCTACTTTTCACAAACCGTCCTAGTTTGGCCAGTAAAGACTCGCACCGAGAAGTTGTTCTATTCCCTACAAAGAATCTTCCTCTAATATAAGCAGTTGCCCATGAATACTTCTTCCTGTACAACTCCTGTACCCATTCAACCTCCCTCATGCCACACTCGTTAAGTATTGCCTCCCATATCACCTTAAATTCATCTGTCTTGATGTCTACCAACATGAAATGTTTAAAAAGTTGTGTGAATCGTGGGTCACAAATACTTGACGTCGCATTCCAAAGAAGATGTCACGCGCACAACCGGTGATGAGCAGTAGGGAAAATTCTTTGAATAGCTATGTGCATTGCTAGATCCCTGTCGGTAATTACCGACTTCGGTGCTTCACCCCCATGCACTCCAAAAATTGTTCAAGCACCCATACATAAGATTCCCGTGACTCGCATTACAGTAACGCTGTGGCAATTACGCACATCTGGTTGTGATGGTTAACCCCAAAAAATACCACTACGGGTAGATTGTATTTGTTCTTCCTGTAGGTCGCATCGAATTCCAGCACATCACTAATTATCCCATAATCATACTGACTGCGCCCATCACTCCAAACAAGTCACACAAGTGTTGTCTAGAACCCAATCTATGCCTCCAAAACATTTTCCCATCAACACGACCAACACCTTCTAGGAACCGAATTGCCGCATTTACATCTCCATCCTGCAATGCTCTTTGTCTCCTTTCCTCATTATACATATCGTACTTCGTAAACGAGACCATGTTGAAGCCACCAAACTGTGCTACAAACGATTCATAGATCTTCGAAATGCTAATTCCTATATCCCGCATGCTGGTTATGTGAGCAATCTCAACCTCTGAAATTTTCCTGTGTGATCTCAAGAAATCAACAAACTTCCCCGGCAGTAGCTCGTGATTGTGCTATGATAAACCCCATTTTTAGGGTTTATCTTGTGTTTAATTTAGAGAATTTTATCAACTTTTTTCATATTTATTCAATGAAATGGCATGGTTTCATGACTTTCTCCTAATTTGTGCTTGAGAGTAAAAACATGCTTTTTAGGCACTTAATTGCTAATTTTAATTTTTCTTTGATTCCACTAGATGCCTTGATGTGTTTGTTAGTGAATTCATGCTGAAAAGGCTAGGAATTGATCAAAGGAGTGAAGAGAAAAGCATACAAAGTGGAGAATTCATGGAAAATCAAGGATTTGGAGTGCATACATCGACGCACACACGTGATAGACGCGCACGCGTGGAGACGAAGTCGCATGGCGATGCGTACGCGTGAGAAGATAATGCCAAGTGACGCGTACGCGTGACCCAAGCATATGCATCGCTGCTCGCACGTGACCTCATTAAAGTGAAAACACTGGGGACGATTTCTGAGCTTCCCAAGCCTAAATCCAACTGATTCCAGAGACTATTTCATGCAGAATTCAAGATGGGTCAAAAGGGAGAGCACTTAGTGTAGTTATTATGAGCCTTTAGTTAGTTTTCTAGAGAGAGAAGCTCCCTCTTCTCTCTAGAATTAGGTTAGAATTAGGTTCATCTCTCTTAGATTTAGGTTTTAATTATTGAATTTCTTCTATTTTGCTACTTTCATGTCTATAAGTACTTTGTTGATCTTTAATTTCAATTAATGTAATTTCATGTTTTATGGCCCTTTATCGCTTAATTGCTTTGTTATTGTTATTTCCTTGCATTTGATAGTGTTAGATTTTACATTTTTTGTCATTTTATTATGCTTTCCTTTTATGCCTTCCAAGTGTATGATAAAATACTTGGTTGGATTTTAGAGTAAATTTTTCTCCTCTTGACTTGAGTTGAGTAATTAGAGATTCTTGAGTTGTCAAACTCTTTTGTTGATTGATAATTGGAAGTTGCTAGTTGACTTGAATGCCACTAAAGCTAGTCTTTCCTTAGGATTTGACTAGGACTTGTGGACTCAAGTTGATTATATCCACTTGACTTTTCTTCATAGTTAGAGGTTAACTAAGTGGAGCAATGGACAATTCTTGTCACAATTGATGATGATAATGAGGATAAGACTTCTAATTCTCATTCCTTGTCAAGAGCTTTCTTAGTTATCAGCTTATTTCTTTTGCTATTTACATTTCTTGTCCCTTATTACAAAAACCCCAAAACATTCCTTCATAGCCAATAATAAAGCACTCCCCAGCAATTCCTTTAGAGACGACCGAGGTTTAAATATTTCAGTTTATTTTTATTGGAGTTTGTACTTGTGACAAACAAATTAAATTTCGATGTGAGGATTGTTTGTTAGTTTAGAACTATACTTGCAACGAGAATTCTTTGAGAAATTCTTTACCAAAAAAATCTACTCTTCTTGCTCATCAATAAATCGCGAGAGATACCACTTTCCGCTACCATCTTTCCTCTTAATCCTCATCTTGGCCACACAACCACAGCAAGTTACCACTTTATGCTCCCTCTTTCTATCAGTCTTCTCCAACCATTTCTTCTCTCTAAACCCCTCTCTGTTGCAGACAAAAGTGTACCTAATAATCTCCTTGACAATATTTGTTACCTTCTTTCCTTGTCTTGTTGCAAACCCTTTAATGTGCCTATAGTTATTATCGAAACCTTATATCTATATATGCAAGCTACGCCCCCCATTATTGCACTTCAAATCTCCAACCATATCTTCAGCGCAGTGCCCAGGTCAAACAACGCTTCCTGCAAAAAGGTTAACAAAGCCATGATGGCAAAACCAAACATACATTACAAACTTGGCAAAGTATTTGGTGGATCTCTTGTAGAAAGGTCCATCAAATAAAGTTGAGTAAAATATTTGTATGTCAAGAAAAAAAATACTTATTTGATAAACAACTCCTTCTATTTCATGGTTGTAACTCTTAGAATACTCTATTTTATCCACACACTCCACATATTGCAAATGTGACTCAACTTTACTCATCTATTAATATTAATTTAGTTAAATTGTTAAATTGTACACGACACAAAGTTAACGAGAGACTCGTTTATTTATTAATGTTCTCAATTATTTCACATCTTATAGTCATTCTTTTTACATGACTTTGATGTAGGATATAAACAAAAAAAATTTATGATTCATAGATACACAACACATAATTCATAATTTACTGACATAGAATTACACATTATGCTCATGTTATTAAAAAATAAAGGCAAAGTTACCTCTCAAACATGCCTAATAAATATTAAATAAAATAAATTACAAATTATTAACAATAAAGGGTAAGTTACCCTCTCTGACATGTCTAACAATTATTAAATGAAATAAACTACCAATTAATCATAACAAAACATTTTTCTCTGAATTACAGGAGTTATTAACAAAACTCATTTCATAATTTTCAATTTCTTTCAAACTAATTTTTCATTAAAAAGTTCAAAATCCAGACAAACTGAATTAAATTATATCATCATAGTTAATATTAACTCTTAATCTAACATGAAGTTTAATATCTTAACTAATTAATCATGATTCATTTTTTTGCCTAACTACAAGAGTTTTAGAGTAGTTCTATTTTATAATTTTTTTAATTTTTATGTCATAAAAAAGTGTGATTCTAACTTTAATAATATCTATTTGGCAAAAATAATTAACTAATTGAAACTCACGAGTCTAACTCAAGAACCCAACTAAAAAGACTAAGCATTTATTGCAATTAACTTAGTGGCGAGAGGAGAAGAGTCGATCAAACTCAGAGGGAAGCAACACATTCACTCATTCTTTTCTCTCTTTTGGTTTCCATCTTCTATATATGTCTTTCCATGTTTACTTAATTTTCTGCATCTTTTTTTTCCAAAGGCATATCACCCACAACAATGATTGCTCAATTCGCTAACCACCGTAAATTCAGTTCTTCTGGATTTTGAACTTCTTAATAAAAGATCAGTTTCAAGAGAAATGAAAATTATAAAATGAGTTGGATGAAATAACTTGCTTGCAAACTTAACAAGTTCACTCGCAACATATTACTTTGACATCATTCCAACATAATTAACCAACTCATAACCATTCCTCAGTGTCCCTAAACCTTTCTTTAATACCAAAAAAATTGTCATTGCACATTTGCACTAACAAGCACCCTCACCTTCTCCATCTATGAGTCACAAAAATAAAAACACCTATAGCTATGTTACCTTCCCACTAACTACACAGCGGCAATGCCTCATTAAACAACCTAGTTAATAATAAATCCTTACATGTTGCTCACAACTGTATTCTTACACCTCAATACCTCACCATCAACCCTATTCATTCTTGGCCAATTAGAAAAAATCGCATACATACCCCCTCGTCTGCATAATCGGTTTTTGCCTGTGAAAACATCTCCACCATCGCCATGTTCTATTTTCACGGGTCTTCCGCCTTGCTGCTACTCGATGTCATTCTCCACTGGAGTTTCCTTACCTAAAATGGTACCCATCACACAAACTCGATTACTCAACAACTCTAGCGTCACTACTTGTCATTTGCCATGATGCTACCGACCACCAAATCTTCAACCAATTCAAGAAATTCAACACACATATTCATGCTCAACAAATTCAAGAAATTTAATAAATTAAGTTAGACAGATTCATACTAAAAAATTCAACAAACTCAAAAATCCAAAAAATCCAACAAACAGATTCACACTTGACAAATTTAGCTATTCGAGATATTAACCTAAACAGATTTATACTAAAAAATTAAACATATTCAAAAAATTATAGAATTCAACAAATTAAAAAATTTCAAGAAATTCAGCAACCAAATTTATACTCAACAAATTTAGAAATTCAAGAAATTAACCTAAACAGACTCATACTAAAAAATTCAATAAATTCAAAAATTTAAAAATATCAACAACCAGATTCATACTCAACAAACTCAAAAAATTTAAGAAATTAAGAGAGACCACAAGCAATTTGAGACTGTGAATAATAGCAGAAGGCCAGAAACCTTTGGATCTTTATTTCAAGACTATGAAGGCAGTGCTAGTAATGAGGAAGCCAAATCACAACTAACAGAACTAGGTCAGGTATACTAGAATGGTTGGTTAAATTATCAATGATGGATACTCATACTCCCATCCCTTCTCAAGAGTCATGCTCAAATTTAAAATATTTCAACTGTATTAGAAGAAGAGCACCAACTTATCCAACAGAGCAGAGGAGGCAGAAGACAGAGACAAACAACCAGTCTGACAGAGTAGAGGATGCACACGACGGAGAGGACGCTACTACGGTGACGACAAACCGGCGCAAGGAGCCGTGGAGCAAGGATTAGCCACGATGAAGACAAGGGAGCCGCGGTGCAGGTGACGTCGTTGGAGTCGCGCGGTGTTCGTCGACACGAACAACACGACACGGCTGGCTGTGTCGCGGTGATGTGAGGTTAGCTTGCGACTATGGTGTCGCCGTGAGGTGAGGTTAGGGTTACCTTTTGGGGATTAGGATTAAGGGAATGGGAATGGGGGTATTGGGTGTTTCTGTATCTTTTTTTCCCTTAAAAATCCAATTAAACAAAAAAAACAAACCTTCGAACCGGCTTGGTGATAAAAAAAATATTGCCTGTTCTTAGATTTTCATCAAGACCGTACAGTTGACTTGGATTTTTCCCCTCGATCCCAAACCCCCAATTCAAAAGGTAAATTTGGCTTTCATTAGTCCTCCACCGAGGACATTTCTTATCTGGTATAGTACTCTCACAAAAAAAAAACAATTGAGCCCATAAGAGAATGACCATTTCTCTATGATTTCATCATACATATAGCCTAAACAACGTGATGATGGTCCTGTGAAGAAAAAGCCCATCATCTGCAGCTCTGAACATTTTTAGCTATGCTATAGTAGCATATGGGTTGCACTGTGCTAAGTTGTGGAAGCCGCTATTGTTACTGGATTTTCTTGACTTTTTTCTAATGGGTTTGAGGTTTCTTTAGTCATTTATATTTACACTACAAGACAAAAGTCACACCTGCAATTTAATAGTACATGGCATAGAAAATTGCCAATAAAACTTACTGACATATGTGAAAATCTCCCAACCATTTCTATATGTAGCCAAATTGAGTCAACTTTATAAATTTTAAAAAATGCACCTCCCATCTCACGTATTTACACTGCGATTTTTCTTCTTTGCCAAGATAGCGCCACAATGCCACGCCGCTCATCACTCACACATCAGTTGCCACATCTTCTTTTTTTCTTCTTCTAAGTTTTGAATGGTTCTTTTAATTAGTTTTATGTATTTTTTTTCCTTAAGTTTAGATGTATTTTTTATGCATTTTAGATATTTCTTTTTTTACGTTTTGAATAGGTTTGTTTTTTGTTTTGAATAATTTTTTTAAATAGTTTTACATGTTTTTTTAACTTTTAGATATTTTTTTTTCAATATTTTTTGAAGGATCGTTTTATTAGATTTTAAATTTTTTAAAATAATTTTGGATATCTCTTTTCTATTAGATTTTAAATGTTTCTTTTTGTTACGTTTTGAATATTTTTTTTTATTAAGTTTTGAATATTTGTTTTACAATGATTTTGAATGTTTGTTTTTATTTGGGTTTAGATAATTTTTTTTAAGATTTTGAATATTTTTTTCATTTAGTTTTGGATATTTCTCATAATAATTTAAATTTATATTCCTTCCAAAGAGAAAATTAAAAAAAAAAGTCAATTCTTTTTTTTCTTAACGGACTTCCTTTTTTCACCTCACCTTTACTTGGTTAATTAGTAAAGTTGACTTAAGATTCATTTGGTTTGAACTTAGGTTTCCTTTGTGCTTACATGCTTCCTTTGCCATTACGCTATATTATTCTTTATTATTTTATTTGTTAACTATTAATTATATAGTAAAAATATGTAATAATTTTTTTAGATATTATTATAATTTTATACTCATTATATTTAAATTAATTATATTNNTATTTAATAATAACTAAATTATAATTTATTGATTATAATTTATTAAAACTTCATTGTTTTTAAATATTCGTAAAGATATGTATTTTAAATTTTAATTTTAGATTTTTAATTATTTTATATTTTTTATTTATGTAAGACTTATTTTATCGATTCAACCAGTAACTCATCAATTAAATTAATAAATCAATAAATTAATAATTTGATCGGTTTAATTACTAGGATTCTAAGCTCAAGAGTTATGATAATTCATAACCTTCAATCATGAATCATGGGTCGTTTTAAAAAAAAAGAAGCAAATAATAAGTTTATGTATTTATAAAATATAGGTTTTTTATCAAATAAAATTAAAAAAAAATCTGTTTTAGTCACTATAGTTCATAGTTGTTAAAATAGAATTGGACCGATCAATTCTATCAAAAAAATTGATGAGCCAGACTTTAACCTGATGCAGTTCAGTATTTTGACCATTTAAAAAAAATTGAATAGAACTAATAAAAATCAGTATCAACCGGTGAGAATTGATTCATAATTGGATTCTCTTGCATGTACAACAACTTAGCTGTCACTAGATTAAGTTGTTTTTCATTACATTTGTCCTTTTTTTAAAGTATATAACACATACAAATTAAATTATATTTTAAATTTTATATTTATTAATTATAATTTAAATAATTCAACTAGTAATATATTAATTGAACTAATAAATTAATGAACTAGTAGTTTGACCGATTTAATACTATGCTAATCTTAGTTTAATTTTTTAAGTACTGACACATCTTTTCACATTTTAGTTAGTCTTATGGGTCGCTCTACGGTACAAATATAAGTTGGTACAGATATACAGATATTTCTTGGTGCACGAAATTGTGATCATCAACAATGGCTCCAAAGATTTGGTAGCGCTCTCAAATGTGAATCACACTTAGTCACAACTCCGCACAACTAACCAGCAAGTGCAATGGGTCGTCCAAGTAATACCTTACGTAAGTAAGGCTCGATCCCACGGAAATTGTTGGTATGAAGCAAGTTATGGTCATCTTGTAAATCTCAGTTAGGCGGACAATAAATGGTTATGGATTTTCGAATAATAATAAATAATAAACGTAAAAAAAAGATAAAGTTACTCATGTAATTCAATGGTGGGAATTTCAGATAAATGCAAGGAGATGTTGTGTCCTTTCTGAATCTCTGCTTTCCTACTGCCTTCCTTCAATCCTTCTTACTCCTTTCCATGGCAAGCTGTATGTAGGGCATCACTGTTGTCAATGGCTACATCCCATCCTCTCAGTGAAAATGGTCCAAATGCTCTGTCACAGCACGGCTAATCATCTGTCAGTTCTCGATCATGTTGGAATAGAATCCCTTGATTCTTTTGTGTTTGTCATCACGCCCAACAATCGCGAGTTTGAAACTCGTCACAGTCATTCAATCCCGAAATCCTACTCGGAATACCACAGACAAGGTTAGACTTTCCGAATTCCCATGAATGCCGCCATCAATTCTAGCTTATACCACGACGATTCTGATTAAGGAATCCAAGAGATATGCGCCCGGCCTAAAGTAGAACAGAAGTGGTTGTCAGTCACGCGTTCATAGGTGAGAATGATGATGAGTGTCACAGATCATCACATTCGTCATGTTGAAGTGCAACGAATATCTTAGAATAAGAACAAGCGGAATTGAATAGAAAGTAGTAGTAATTGCATTGAAACTTGAGGTGCAGCAGAGCTCCACACCCTTAATCTATGGTGTGTAGAAACTCCACCGTTGAAAATACATAAGTGATGAAAATTCAGGCATGGCCAAATGGCCAACCCCAAAAACGTGATCAATAGTCTCCTAAGATGGATAATAAAATAAAACTGAGACCAAAGATGTCTAATACACTAGTAAAAAGTTCTATTTATACTAAACTAGCTACTAGGGTTTACAGAAGTAAGTAATTGATGCAGAAATTCACTTCCGGGGCCCACTTGGTGTGTACTTGGGCTGAGCTTGAATGTTACACGTGCAGAGGCTTTTATTGGAGTTGAACGCCAAGTTGTAACGTGTTTTTGGCGTTCAACTCTGGTTCGTGACGTGTTTCTGGCGTTTGACTCCAGAATGCAGCATGGAATTGGCATTGAGCGCCAATTTATGTCATCAAATCTCGAATAAAGTATGGACTATTATATATTGTTGGAAAGCTCTAGATGTCTACTTTCCAACGTCGTTGAGAGCGTGCTATTTGGAGTTCTGTAGCTCAAAAAAATCCATTTCAAGTGCAGGGAGGTCAGATTCCAACAGCATCAGCAGTCCTTTGTCAGCCTTCTTATCAGAGTTTTGCTCAGGTCCCTCAATTTCAGCCAGAAAATACCTGAAATCACAGAAAAACACACAAACTCATAGTAAAGTCTAGAAATGTGAATTTAACATAAAAACTAATAAAAACATCCCTAAAAGTAGTTAGATCATACTAAAAACTACCTAAAAACAAAGCCAAAAAGCGTATAAATTATCCGCTCATCATTCCTTCTCTTTGAATATGAGATTAACACGTGGTGCTGTGTTTCAGAGCTTATCTATTACCTTATGTTAGCTGTGGACTATGGCTGAGCTAACTAGCGAAAATAGTGTGATTCAAATATAAGCTGCTGAACATGCTGAAGTGGGCTTTGGCAGTGAATTGGATATCCAAAAATTGAATTGGATCCAAAGCTTTTTTTTAATTTGTTAATAGGAGGAAAAAAAGAGAAACCAGGTTTACTGGTAGCCATGGATACTGAAATAGAAATGAAGATCTTCTCCCCAAAAAGAAAATCCTAGGTTGCAGGGAAACAGATACAGCTGCCATCGTGGTACTGTGGCAAAGGTTGACGTATGAAAACCAATTCTGATTGAAGTCACGGATTCATCTCGGACTTTCCATTTTTCCCCATTAATGAGAAAAATTTTTCAATAAACCTACCTGGACAGCCGAGTGATAAGCAACTGTTGACAAAATTGGCATAATGACTTGGCAATGTTTTCCATTTTTGTTAGTGCTTGTCCACTTCTTTGCATTGGATCTGGAGGAAGAACTGGAACTGGTATGACTCTAGCTCTTAGGCATTCAAAAAAGTCGTCGATAAAATCTAGACCAGGCACATAAACAACAAGAATCTTGTCCCAAGGCTTGATAACCGACTTTTGGCTTGTTAAGAGTTTATGAGCAATGCAAGATGCATTAAGATGTTGTTCTGCATAAATCCTCTGGCCTATCGATGCACCTTTTTCATTAATCCAAGTGTAAAGTGTTCTGTCTTAAGTGATAGGATGAGTTCCCCATTGCCTTAAATAGCCATCCAAAGTAGGCAAATTAGAAAAATGCACTCCTGACAATTCACCTAACTATTTAGGATTCACCCACATGATTGAAACTCGAAAGTACAAATATTTCACATTTAAAATAACTTCCATAAACTAATACCAGTCCAGCGCTGAATTCATCGTGAATCGTACTACAGAAGGTGAGGAGGACGCAGCGGCCAGAGTGAGTCTCATAGGCGTGGGGAGGCTGTCGACGAACTCGCATGCATCAGCGACTACGGTATGGTGGGGAGACCTCCGTTACGGAAAGCGAAAAAGAAATCTGATCGAAAGAGGGGTGGAGACGCTGTGTTCTTCACAAGGATGACTACGGCGGTAGCACAAAGTTTCCGGTTGTGGTCTGCCGATGATGGTGTCGCAGGTGATGGGTGACGGCAGTTCTTCTTGTTCCCCGTTGTGGAGCCTCTTGGTCACCCACATTTTCTGGTCGGCGATGAGCTTCGGGTCTCTCCTTCCCCTGGATGGAGCAACAACTTCACTCCCTTTACAGTGATAAGGGTTTTTAGCAATTACAAAAATTAAAAGATACCAAAATTCACATATATTTTCAAAATTTTATTTACAGGCCCACAAAAATTATATTTTATGAATCGATCATATGGCCCATCAACCCCAAAT
>NC_029772.3:41263158-41369062 GCF_000817695.3 Arachis duranensis | reverse complement strand
GAACAAAAAAAAAAAAAAAACAGAGCCCAACACTAATACCCCTAACAACGTTTTAAGCTACTCATGTGACTCGGTTTCTACTGTTATGCATTCTGCACCAAGTTCTGCAACTTGTTTAGTGAGTCCTGCAAACTGCTCCCTCAAAGACCAGCACTATAACGCATGTCATCCGGGTATTCAACAAAGAAAAATCTGTACAAAGCGCATCTGTACACTATAATTGGCCTAGTCTTATTTATTTAAAAGTACATAAGGTAAGAATTTTGGTGAAAGATTTGCAGTAACATGCACAAAAAAATTCCACATTTTTTATCCTATTTTGCTTGATTTTGATTTTTGGATTTTGATAGAATGCCTCAACTAAATTTATATTAATAATCTCAATTTAAGAAGTAGATATAATTTTTTTTGTGGGTTGCTCTTAGAATTTATAACGACATGAATTTTTTAAAATCTAAATATAAATCAGTTATAATTTATTTTATTAATTGAAGCTCTTTATTTTTAGAAACTAATTTATTAAAAATAATTAGATTGATTTTATGAATATTTTAAATTTACCTGCTTTAATTAAAATAAAGATTTGTTTAATAATATTTTTATTGAATTCAAAATCTGCCGGTATAAATAAATATTGGTATTCTTCGGTAAACTTAGCTTTGTTAATGCTTCATCGTATATCTTTTATCATTTGTATTTTAATATATCCAACTTTTATAGCTATTCATTTAAGATATTTATAATTTGAATCCCTGACACAGCAGCCCATATACATGACACCCAGCCCTCTGTGTCACCAAAACAGTTCAGTTTGGTGCCTGTCATATAAAGGTAGAGTTTGGTAATTTTGTAATGATTAAATGTGTTTTTGATATGTTATTGTTGGTTTGATGATTATTGCTTGAAATTAAATCGATTTATGCTTGATTTTTTGTTGAAATATTGGTGATTTTGTGAACTTTATGATTTGGCTTTGAGAGGACAACTGAGATGTGTTTGGGGTTTATTTCAAGTTATAATTTGATAAGATTTGGTAGTTTGAAGGTTAAGGTAAATTCTGTAAAAAAATGGTAATTGTAAAGCTTGAAAATGGATTAAAAATCAAGCATATTTTGAAAGGTCATAAGAGAATATTTTGGTTTTGAGAAGGGATGTTGTCACTGATGCGTGAGCATCTTGTACCCATTTTCTCCCGGTTTTCTAGTCATTTTCACTTATAATTTATTAAGTTTTATTATGTTTTAGTGCAAAAATCCTCTTTGGAAGATACTTTGAGTTATTTTAGTATTTTTATGATTTCAGGTGAAATTCAGAGTAATTTGGTAGAGTTTTTTGCTAAAAGGAGAAGATCAAAGCTACCTCTCTGGGTGCTAAACTCCCAACTGACGTTTAGCGCCAGGCAATCCGAGCTAAGCCCATATCAATGAAGCATCTTCAAGTGGATTTAGCTTTTATTAGTTATCTTTTATTTTATTTTTTCAATTTTTAATTACAAACAATATCTTTTAGTTTTAGGATTTTTTATTTTATTTTAATTTCAAATCAAATTAGGTTAGATATAAAAGGGAAAAGATTCATCCTTCAGGGGATCTTCTCTCTTCTGCACTTTCATACTTTTCAGAACATTTGTCTTCTCTGTAAGTCATGAGCCACTAAACCTTATTGATTAAGGTTAGGAGCTCTAATTATTTTTATGGATTAAGATTGTTACTTTTCTATTTTAATTAATGTATTATTGATTTAGTTCAAAGATTACTTTCATTCTTCATTTTATGAATCTGGGTGGAACGAAAGTATGACACTTATTCTAAATGCATTCTTGTGATCCTTGGAAGAGGTCTCTCACCTGAACAATAGCTTGAAAGTAAATTCTTCCGAAATTGATAATTACTTGAACTAATAATCAGGATACGTGACATATAATCCTCTTAGCTTTGGGTAATTAGGGTTTTTGTGGCCATAAACTAGATTTGAACTTAACCCTCTAATCGGAATCAAGTGACCAAGACATTGGCGGTTGATGAGGGTTAGGGGAGACTAAATCACTAAGACATTAGGGTTTGGTCAATTACAGTTTGCCATGAAATGAATCTTGCATGATTAAAATAGTTGGTAAGAAAAATTAATCCGGAAAAGTAAATGTCTCTGATACCTTAACTATTTTCTCTTATTGATTTCTCATTAATTCTCTTATTTGCTTTCTTTACTCTTGAATTACTATTTAATGTAATTTTAAATCACCAAACCAACTTTTCTGCCTACCTAACTAAACCAATCATTCGACTATTGTTGCTCAGTCCATCAATCCTCATGGGATCGAGCCCTACTCACCTGAGATATTACTTGAACGACCCGGTGCACTTGTCGGTTCAATGTGGACATTCTAAAATTTCGCACCAAATTTTTGGCACCGTTGTCGGGGGGTTAACTGTGACTAATAACAACTACCACTTGTTTAATTGCTTATATTTTGTATTTTTCTTAGTTTTGTTTATTTAATTTTCTTTAAATTTTTAAATTAGGTTTTGTTTATTTTCCCTTCATTTCTAATTTTAAGATTGGTGTCCCCTTAGTGATTTTTCTTTTTTCAATTTTTGAAAACATTATTATTGTCCCTAGTTTAATTTTTGAAAATTGTTAGCTGCTTTTTCTTGCTGGTTTTTGAAATTTTCAGTTTAACTGCTTGCCTTTATATTTTATTTCTTTTTACATAGGATACCTCACTGGAAATTCTCTGTACTCTGACATAGAGATTTCTACTTTTTTTTGTTTTTTGTTTGTTTATGAGTAGGAACAGGGATAAAGAATTCCTTCTTGATTTTGATCCTGAACCTGAGAGGACCTTGAGGCAGCATTTGCAACAAGCTAGAGCTTACAGAGCTGGTGAGAATCTCAGGGATACTTTTGAGAAGGAAGCCATGGATCCCAACAATCCCAATAATGTTGTTAATGTTAATGGTGGGAATCCAAATGGTAATGAGCAAGCTAGGAAGATGTTGAGCTCTTACACTGCTCCTACTCCTTTTTTTTAGGAAGAGTATTGTTGTACCTCCTATTGGTGCAAACAATTTTAAACTGAAGCCATAATTAATCACTTTAGTATAGCAAACTGCCAATTTCATGGGCTCCTATAGGAATATCCAAATCTATTTATCTCCAACTTCCTACAGATTGTGACACTGTGAAGACTAATGGAGTGAATTCTGAAATTTATAAGCTCATGCTCTTCCCATTTTCTATGAGGGATAGAGCAAAGTAGTGGCTGGACACTTAGCCCAAGGAGAGCTTGGACTCTTGGGACAAGGTAGTCAATAGACTAACCAAGTTCTTCCCACCTCAGAAGCTGACTAAGCTGACGCTGGATGTTTAGACTTTCAGGCAGAGAGATGGTGAGACCCTCTATGAAGTCTAAGAAAGATACAAGCAGATGGTCAGGAAGTGTCCCCTATATATGTTTTCAGACTGGACCAAGTTACAAATTTTCTATGATGGCCTCTCTGAGATGGCAAAAATATCTCTGGACAATTCCGCAGGAGGTTCCTTGCACATGAAGAAGACGCCTGAAGAGGCTAATGAGCTTATTGAGATGGTTGCTAACAACCAATATCTGTACTCTTTTGAGAGGAATCATATGAACCTATGAAAAAAGGAGTTATGGAGATGGACACACTGGATGCCATTCTAGGTCAGAACAAGATCATGTCACAACAAATCAATATGATATGAGTGGAGGCTTCAACCAAGAAGAGAATTATGGTTATGCTCAACCCACTCCTGAGCAAGTTAATTATATGGAAAATTCCTCCAGAAATTCCAATAATGATCCTTATTCGAATACATTCAATTAGGGATGGAGGAATCACCCTAATTTTGGGTATAGAGATCAACCCCAGAATCCCCAGCCGAATTTTAACAACAACTCTCAAGGTGGTTTCAATCAGAATAAGTTCAATAATTTCAACAACCGTCAATTTCAAGCTTCTCAGCCACAACAGGCGTCCACTTAATCCCAAAGCATCTCTGACTTGGCTTCAGTAGTTGTTGAGCTTTCCAAGAGTACTCATAGTTTTATGCAGGAGACTAGAGCTTCACTCAGAAACTTGGAGATGCAAGTAGGACAGTTGAGTAAGAGGATACCTGAGAGGCCTCCTAGCACTCTCCCTAGTAACACAATGATTAATCCAAGAGAAGAGTACAAAGCCCTCACAATGGTTAATGAAATCATGCTGAAGGAGGTGGTACAAGTTGCTAAGGGGTCATAAAAGAAAGAAGGTCCAGAAAAGGGTGAAGTTACACTGTTACATGCCCCCTAAGGAACCTATACAAGAGCCTGAAGTATCACACCCTCAGGAGCTACAAGAGGAGACCAAGGACGAGCAGTTCTCTCAGTTCTTAGAGGTCCTTAAAAATTCACAAATTAACATTCCTTTTGCTGAGATTCTGGAGAAAATGCCTCCCTGTGATGCATACATGAAAAGCATACCCTCTGAGAAGAAGGCCTTAAAGGGAGATAAAACAATGGTCCTGACCAAGGAATGTAGTGCACTCATTCAGAGCAAGCTGCCAAAGAAACAAATCCAAAGAGCTTTTAGATTCCTTACACTATTGGAAATGTCACCTTTGACAAAGCCCTTTGTGATCTTAGCTCAAGTATCAATCTGATGCCTTTGTTTGTGATGAAGAAGCTGCAGATTCAAGAGGCACAGCCTACAAGGATAGCATTACAGATGGCTGGTAAATCTCTGAGGCGGCTAGTGGAGAATGTCTTAGTCAAAGTTGGAGAGCTTTTCCTCCCTGCAGATTTTGTGATACTTGACATGGAAGAGGATGCAAATGACTCTATCATCCTAGGAAGACCATTCCTAACCACTAGAAGAGCTCTTATTGATGTTGAGAGAGGGAATTAGTTCTGAGGATGTGTGAGAACTACTTGGTATTCAAGGTTTTTAGACCTTCATCACTCTGTGGAGAAAGAGGTACTTGCATGCAGAGTTCATTACTTAAGCCTCCTCCTTTGGTGGGGACCAGTACAATTTTCCTTGACATCAAACCTAAGTTTGGTGTTGGGTACTCATCACCCACCAAGGAGGGAGGAGGTCCCAAGAAGAAGGTACCCAAGAGCAGGAGGAACAAGAAGATTCGCACTGAAGACTTCTCACCTGAAATGAAGGTGATATTCACTAGAAGTCCAGTCCTACCTCATATAGTAAAAAGGATCCTATCTCTTTAGAATATTGAGTTAATCCATGAGAGCATAGAAAAGAAGTTCACAGTGAGGGGTGAGGATCTGAGCCCCTATGACCCTCCTCCCTAGTGGAGCTGACCTTCAAGTTAGTGACGGTAGAGAAGTGCTTGTTGGGAGGCAACCCAACCCAGAGTATCCTTTAGTTTTAGTTTGAATTTTTATTTATTTTTCATTGTTTTTCATAGTTTTCTCTAGTTTAATTATGTTTGTGATCATGCAAGGTGCTTAGAATAGAGACAGGAGGGCTCAAAGTGAAGAATAGAACACCCTGAAGCAAGGTTGACTTGAAGTGTTTTGACGCTAAATGCCAGGCTAGGCATTTAACGCCATGAAGGACAGCAAGGGCACTGGCGTTAAACACCAAGAGGGCGTTCAACGCCTAGGCTGGAAGGTAGCGACTGATGTTAAATGCCAGATGGGCATTTAACGCCCATGAAGGATGCAAATTTTACCCCTCTAAGGGCGTTAAATGCTAGATTGGGCGTTTAGCGCCAATAACTCGTACCAAAAAAGCGGGGCCATTTCTGGCACCAGGAATGCAGTTTCAATTTTTGGAGGAAGCTCTTAACCATTTCCAACGGTTAATCCCCCATTCCCTCCCACTTTGACCATTCAAACACTCCTTCTCTCTCCCCCTTTACTAACTATTCCATCCACATTCACCCCCTTACTTTCCCATACACCTATCACCTCTCCATCCATCAATCAAATCTCATCAATATCTCCACTTTCACTTTTCCCATATTCACCAACCCTTTTCCACATTTACACCAATTGAAACTCATTTTCCTCCCACCCTTCACCCTATAACCCGCCGTACCCCGACCTTCTCTCCTTCACCAATTTCTTCTATTTTCTTTGCTTCCCTTTTACCATATTCCCTTCTTCTATCTTTTTTCTATTTTTTCTTTTACTTTGCTCGGGGACGAGTGAACATTTTAAGTTTGGTGTTGGGTGCTCTGCTTTTTCTTCATTCTTACTATCTGATGAATCCATATTCGATGATGATTTTTGGTTGAAATGGAATGTCCATTAAATAGCATGCTTTTGAACTTTTCTCCTAATTTTGCTTGATTATGAAAATATGCTCTTTTGTGCCTAATTTGATCAATTTTATTCCATTTGCCTTCCATTCGAGGCCTTGATGTTGTTTGTGAGTGATTTCAGATGTATAAGGTAGGAATGGCTTGGAGAGAATAAAAGAAGAGCATGCAAAGAGGAGGAAGCATGAAGAATCAAAGGAGAATAGCACAGCGATGTGTGCATACTCACAGACCTACGTGCATACGCACAAGCATCAAAGTGGAGCAGCGCATCCGTGTGAGCTGCATTGTTGGCGTCACGTGAACATTCAGGGCATCCCCTAGTGTGCGTGCACACACGTCTGTGCGTATGCACAGGTGCCCACACATGCCTTCATTAAAATTGCACGTGACTCGCGATTTTGGTGGGTTGGAGGCCTATTTCTAAAGCCATTTAGCTCATATTGAAAGGAAAATGAAGAGAATAGGATAGCATACCATTAGGGTAGCTTAGGAGTAGTAGTAGGAAGCTTTAGTATAATTTTTTTCTAAGTTTTTCATCATCTCTATTAGGGTTTATACTAGGGTTTTACATTCAAGTTCCATTTCGATCTTGGATTTTGCTTGCTTCCATTGTAAGTATCTCTTTGTTACTACTCTTTATAGCTACATTGTTCTTGCTCTTTCTTATATTTCAAGTTATAGTTCAATTTTACTTCTCTTTTGCAATTTAAATTTCTTGTTGATGAATTTGATGATTGATGTTTGTTATATGCTTTCTTGAGTTGTTATTGTTGATTGAGATCACTTGTTGCATTTAGTTTCAAGCATTTTCTCATTTTTTTCATGTTTAATGTTTTTGCCCACCAAGTATTTGACAAAATAACAATTATGATTTGGGGCTAGTTTTCTATCTCTTGGCTTGGGGAAAGTGAGCAATTGGGTTCCTAGAGTTGGAATGTCCAACATTTAGTGTTAATTCTTGGATTATTAATTGTTCTTGTTTCCATTAACGCTAATTTGTTGCTAAGGTAATTAGCAAGCAATTTATGATTTCTGAGTTAAGAACACTTGTAACAACCCCATTTTTCAAGTACACGAGATCTTTTCTGAAGGCACGGATTTCTTTGAAAGATCAGTAAAGGGAACACCTCTGCTATATCATCAAGTATCTCAATCCTCATTGTCATTATATTATCTTTAATTCAGGACCTTAGTGGAGATAATCTCGACAACGCAATTGCGAAGAACCTAGTTTTTGAACCGTATCCGTTAGGAGTTTTGATTCTAGTTTTCGTAAATAGTCTATGTTTCACGAACCGGAATCGATTCATGAGAGAAGAGAGATAATAGTATAATATTATCATTATATTAGTATTAGAAGATGCTTGAATGATATTATAAGTTTACCTGGTCTATTTTAGTTAAAAACAGAAAATCGGTTTAACCAGGTTTACAATTTACTGGTGCAGCCTAGCACCAACGCTCCCCTGATGACTTTAGCAATGCTAAGGCCTCATCATACATGTTTTATTCTCATATTAAATATGTTACTAGTATCATTTATGCTAGTATCTTAGAAAAGAATTTTTAGAGATGTTTTTATAAGTGTTCCGATACACCTAGTTTTAGTAGTTATACACCAGAGATATTTTAATATTATTTTAATCCACCTACAAGCCAACCAATCACAACTCACCCTACACCCCCAAGAATCCCAAGGCTGCATCATTTGCTCATTGTGGCCAAAAATCATCAAGAGAAAAAGGAGAGAAAAGTTATTGGTTCTTAATTTTCAAAGCTTGATTTCTGCTGAACTAAAACTCAAATCAAAATTCTAGTCCGACAAAAATGATCCTCTCTTCTTTCTCTACATGATCATATGACTTATCAAGGCTGGAATCAATGTGAGTTGGCTGCACCATCTCCCTTTTGCTTCGATTTCAAGGAAACATGCTTAAACATGTGTTTTCTTGATGTTCTTCCTTAGGAATCATGTTTAACTTGACTTAAGGGTCAAGAAACGTTAATTTCCAGAAAATCTAAGGTGAGAAATCCCTTCCTAACGTGTTGAGTGAGATTTGGTCAGTTGAGGGTTTTTGGATTTAAAATTGTTCTTGATGTGATTTAGGAGGAAAAATTGCTTAAGGACCACCTAAAAGTATAACCGAATTTGGAGCAGCAAAACCGGGTAGGGTTTGATGAAATTAATCTTGATTGATTTTGTTTGAGTTGTGTGATTATGATATGGTTTGGCTGTGCTTGAAATTGATGGTTTATATGAGTGATTCTTGTTGAAATTTTGGTGAAAATTTGATGAAATTTGATGATATTCAAGTTTGAATTTGTGTTCTTCATGGATGCTAAAAAACAAAACCTTAACCCTTAAATTGGGGTTCAATTTGTGTTAAAATCAAGTAGAAAATATGGGATTTTGGTGGCTGCTAATTTATTATGAATTATGGTAAAAATCGGTTGCTAAAAAGATTGAAAAACGGGTGAAAATAAAGAAAGAATCTGAAAAATTTACGAAGAACACTTTGAGTGTGGTGAAGAACATGGAAGAACAGGCCTTAGATCTTGAAAAGGGCAAGGGAGTAAAATTTTTGGTGTTTGGGGGTTATTTGGTAATTTCTGAAAGTTAGGATGGTTAAAGTAGAAATATTAAAAGTTACGGATAGTAAAAAGTGAATTTTAAAGGTTAAAAGTTAAAGTGGGGGTAATTTTAGAAAATTTAATGATAAAATAATAAATAATAATATTTAATTAAAAATAATATTTTAATAAAAATAATAAAATAATATAGAAAATGCAGTTTTTCGTAAAAGCTTTAGAAAGACAACTTTAAGTGCAGAATCTCATAATTACCTTCATAAGACACTTAGAAAGTGGTAATAACATGATAGTGAGGCAAAGATAAAGGAAAGATAAGAAGTTAAAGAAAAGATAAAAACCAAAGAAAATTCTATAAAGTCTTAATGACAGAAAAACAGACAGAGACTAATGAACGAACTAGGAGCAATATAGTTAGTTCTTGAGTTGTGCTTAGGGTTAGGTATAATATGAAAAGTTAAACTATTTCAGTATAGACTTAATGAACTTATACATGGGACAGGCTAACTATTCATACCGAAATTCACATAAGCTTTAAATACATACATTAAACAGAGAAAAGAGTAACCAGAGCAGGATAAAGGGAAACAAAAAAAATAGTAATCAGAGCAAAGTAAAAAACAAAGAGAGAAAAGTAATCTAATAAAGAGAAATGGTTTGAGTTAAGATGTTGTAAAAGTAAAAGCTGTAAAGTTTGTATAGTATGATTGATCAGAGAAAGAAAGAGGTACTGCATAAGAATGTGAAAGTGATGATGAATAAAGAGAATGTCAATGAATGATGATAATGAGAATGATTATGTAAGAATCTGTTGCAGAGAGGCAGTCAGATAGATGGTGGTACGACCACTGAGAGCGCTTTCTTGGGATACTTAGCTATAATCCTATTTTGTTAGTCAGAGGACTCTTATAGAGGTATCAAGAAAACACATAACTAGCATATGCTCCTGTAAGTCAAAGAACTCTTACAGTGAGTGTGTTGGGCATATATAAGTTAACTAGCTCCACCATGCAAGTCAAAGGACTCTTGCAATGGGTTGCTATTGCCACTCTGCAAGTCAAAGGACTTTTGCAGTGGTTTGCCTCATAAGTCAAAGGACTCTTCCAAGGGGCATTGCCAACAGGGAAGCCTTACCTGGTCAAAGGACTTCGGGTAACGTCGGGAGCGGGTATATAACCGACAAATGAGCTCATTACCTGCATTTAGGCTAGACATGCATCATACTTGGTTGTGCATTTCTTCTGTTATGTTTGTTGTATGAATGTATGCTTTCTTTGTGTGTATTCTATTCTTTGTGTTTGTGTTATTTTCTTGTGTTCTTCTGTTTGTGTTCTGCTATCTGTTTTCTCTATCTTCTCTATTTATCTGTATCTTCTATTTACTGCTTCCTGTATTCTACTATTTGTCCGTTAAACAACACGAAATTAATGAACTTAACTAATAACCCTGGCCCTACTAAGAACTCCCCAGTTCTTACCCCTCTCTCTCCCTTCCCCCTTCAGATGGAAGTAAGAGTACCTTACCGTAGTTCGTTAATGATGGTTCTGCAAAGAGGATTCCACTCTAGATAGTCTCTGAGTCTAGGATGAATCTCGTTCTCTGTTTACATGTATATACTGTGAGACTAGCCAATGTCTACACCCCATTTGTACGTGAACTTTAACCTAAATCCTATGTATGAGACTCCTGTTGTGTGGCTACTTGATGAGGTACCAGAGAGACGCCATATGGCAATGTCTGATCATGCAGAGGAATAGCAGATGATGTTCTACCTTTTTTATGACGTTTCACCTGACTTGAGTTTTGAAGACCTAGAACGTATTTTCCCTCGCTTTAGTAGTTTAGAGGGACTAGGTGAGTATAGTGTCTAGGCAAGCCTAGGTGCCAGCTTAGGGACTTCTTGGACAGGTCAGGACCTAGGATGTTGTATGTATATATATGTATATAGTTATTATCTAGCTATATCTATGGGTGTTCTAACTAAAGATCTTTACTCTAATAAAGGCTGGATAACTGAAAGTTATCAATTGCTTGAGATGTACTTATGTGTGGTTGATTATAACTGTTTTATCTGTTATTATTTGTGAATTGATTATGAATGATTCTATTTATTAATCCAAACATTTTCAAGAAAAAATTACCTCGCAAAATAACTACGCTTTTAACAATGAATCAGGCTCATATAATAAATAATAGATAATAATTAGGAAAACAAGTTGGTGAGGCTCGGTTTCTGGTATGATCTAGACATACTGAAAATTGGATCGTTATAACACTTATGCTCGTTTAACTTACTCTCCGATGTGAGGGTTGACCAAGTGAGATTAATCCATTCTAATTGTCATATTTGTGGTTCCAAATAGAAAAGGACCCTTAGCTCATTCCATGCCAAGATGCTTTTCATGCATTAAATCTTTCACACATATTTACATTAACACTTTTTATACCTTACTTGCCTATATTGCATAGTTAGTTCTTTAATTCCTTTATTAGTTCAATTATACAATTTTGAATGTTCTTTTACTTCTTCATATGTTTATCTCTTCATTGAAAACCCCTTGATCATCACAACCGGAATTGTACACTCATTGGTCTCAAGTGTCCTTGGGAGACGACCCGGGAACTAAACACTCCCAGAATTGAATTGGTTTGAATAGTGACATCTTTTAATTCACATTTGATATGGGCATTGCTTGTTGGCTTGGAACTATACATACAACGCTAAATCTTTTTGAGATAAAATTCCTAGCCGACGGTTTTGCTTACTATCACTATCCCTATGGCACCCAAAACTAGTAAATCCTCTTCAAGGAAGAGGAAAGAGAAGGCTCCTGCCTTGGGTCCATATCATTTCACACGGTTCCTCTCCAAGACCCATGAGGATCTCATTTATAAAGTTGTGAATAAGAAGAAAGTGATTCTCGAGGTCCGCTTTGACCTTCAACCAGAGGAGTCTCCGGAGATCCAAGAGCAAATTCTGAGATAGAATTGGAAAGTTCTGACCAACCCCGTGACTGAGGTTGGAATTATGATGGTCAGAGAATTTTACGCTAATGCTATGATGACTTACAAGCATGTACAAGGCGTGAACCCGGACCCAAAGAACTGGCCCACGGCGGTCTGAGGAGATATTTTATATGCCACCATCCAGAGACGACCCTCATTCTTACACTCAGAGGGTTAACACTGACCAGAGACTGGACTAGATCCTCACAAACATATGCCTCTCAGAGCACAGTGGAGGAGGGACTGATGTAAGATTATCGTCGATTAGGAATTTTCACAAAATAATTCCATTGCTAGTATAGTTCCCAACCAACACACAATCCTCAATCAAAGTTTAATTTTGGTTGTCACAAGTCCAATCCACTAAAAATAACCGAGAGTATTAGTCCCGGGTCGTTCTCCCTAGGAATTACAATCGAGTGCTCAATTATTGGTTATGAGTTTCACATGTTAGGTTGATAAAGAAGCGAGAAATTAAAAAGGCAAGAATTTAAATGACAATAAAAATAAATCAAGCAATTAAAGATAATGATGAGCGGATAATTTATACGCTTTTTGGTATTATTTTTAGGTAGTTTTTAGTAGGATCTAGCTACTTTTAGGGATGTTTTTATTAGTTTTTATGCAAAATTCAAATTTCTGGACTTTACTATGAGTTTGTGTGTTTTTCTGTAATTTTAGATATTTTCTGGCTGAGATTGAGGGACCTGAGCAAAAATCTGATAGGAGGCTGAAAAAGGACTACAGATGCTGTTGGATTCTGACCTCCCTGCACTCGAAATGGATTTTCTGGAGCTACAGAACTCCAAATGGTGCACTCTTAATTGCGTTGGAAAGTAGACATCTAGGGTTTTCCAGAAATATATAATAGTTCATATTTTATTCGAGTTTAGATGATGAACGCCAGTTCTATGCTGCATTTTGGAGTAGAACACCAGAAACACGTCACAAACCAGAGTTAAACGCTAAAAACACGTTAAAACTTGGTGTTTAACCCCAAGAGAAGCCTCTGCACGTGTAAAGCTCAAGCTCAGCCCAGCACACACCTAGTGAACCCTGCAAGTGGATTTCTACATCAATTACTTATCTCTGTAACCCTAGTAGCTAGTTTAGTATAAATATGACTTTTTACTATTGTATTTTCATCTTTGGATTATCTTTTGATCCTTTGATCACGTTTTGGGGGCTGGCCATTCGGCCATGCCCGGACCACTATCACTTATGTATTTTCAACGGTGGAGTTTCTACACACCATAGATTAAGGTGTGGAGCTCTGCTGTACCTCGAGAATTAATGCAAAGTACTACTATTTTTCTATTCAACTCTTGTTTATTTCTATTCTAAGATATCCATTCGCACCCAAGAACCTGATGAATGTGATGATTATATGACGCTCATCACCATTCTCACTTATGAACGTGTGCCTGAGAACCACTTTCGTTCTACATGCAAATAAGCTTGAATGAATATCTCTTGGATTCCTTAATCAGAATCTTTGTGGTATAAGCTAGAATCCATTGGCAGCATTCTTGAGAATCCGGAAAGTCTAAACCTTGTTTGTTATATTCTGAGTAGGATTCAGGGATTGAATGACTGTGACAAGCTTCAAACTTGCGACTGTAAGGCGTGGTGACAACGCAAAAGGATAGTAAATCCTATTCTTACATGATCGAGAACCGACAGATGATTAGCCGTGCGGTGACAGCGCACCTGGACCATTTTCATTGAGAGGACGGACGGTAGCCATTGACAACAGTGATCCCCCAACATACAGCTTGCCATGGAAAGGAGTAAGAATGATTAGATGAAAGCAGTAGGAAAGCAGAGATTTAGAAGGAACACAGCATCTTCATGCGCTTATCGGAAATTCCCACCAATGAATTACATAAGTATCTCTATCTTTATTTTATGCTTTATTTATCTTTATATTCGAAAACCACTATAACCATTAGAATCCGCCTGACTGAGATTTACAAGATGGCTATAGCTTGCTTCATACCAACAATCTCCGTGGGATCGATCCTTACTCACGTAAGGTTTATTACTTGGACGGCCCAGTGCACTTGCTGGTTAGTTGTGCAAAGTTGTGAAGAATGAGTGTGAACCATAGTATTGTGCACCAAGTTTTTGGAGCCATTGCTAGGAATTGCTCGAGTTGTGAAAAGTATGAGTCACAATTTTGCCTATCAAGTTTTTGGCGCCGTTGCCGGGGATTGTATGAGTTTTGGACAACTGACGGTTCATCTTGTTGCTCAGATTAGGTAATTTTCCTTTATTTTATTTTCAAAAATCTTTCAAAATTTTTCTTTGTTTTCTTTTTTCGAAAAAAATTAATTACAATTTTTTTTTATAAAATCATAAAACCAAAAAAAATATTTTGTGTTTCTTGTTTGAGTCTAGAGTCAATTTTTAAATTTGGTGTCAATTGCATGTTTTAAAATAAAATTTGCATTTTTTTCGAAAATTTCATGTATTGCATTCTTCATGATCTTCAAGTTGTTCTTGACAAGTCTCCTTGTTTGATCTTCATATTTTCTTGTTTTGTGTCTTTTGTTGTTTTTATATGCATTTTTGCATTCATAGTGTCTAAGCATTAAAAATTCCTAAGTTTGGTGTCTTACATGTTTTTCTTTTCTTGAAAATTTTTCAAAAATAAGTCTTGATGTTCATCTTGATCTTCAAAGTGTTCTTGGTGTTCATCTTGATATTCAAAGTGTTCTTGCATGCATCATGTGTTTTGATTCATAAATTTTATGTTTTGAGTCATTTAGTTGTTTTTCTCTCTCCTCATTAAAAATTCAAAAAAAATTAAAAAAATATATTTCCCTTATTTCTCTCATAAATTTTGAAATTTTGAGTTGACTTAGTCAAAAAAAAATTTAAAATAAGTTGTTTCTTGTTAGTCAAGTCAAGATTTCAATTTCAAAAATTTATCTTTTCAAAATCTTTTTCAAAATCAAATCTTTTTCATTTTTTTCCTTTGTTTTTCGAAAATTTTCAAAAATCTTTTTCAAAACTTTTCAAAATCTTCTTCTTAATTTCATTTCAAATTTTCAAAAACTTTACTAACAATTAATGTGATTGATTCAAAAATTTTAAGTTTGTTACTTTATTGTTCAGAAATGTTCAATCTTTAAATTCTAGAATTATATCTTTTAGTTTCTTGTTAGTCAGGTAATCAATTTTAGTTTTAAAAATCAAATCTTTTTAATTTCCTTTTTAAATATTTTTCAAAATATCTCTTCAATCATATATTTTCAATGATATCTTTTTAAACATATATTTTTCAAATCATATCTTTTTCAAAATCAATTTCAAAAAATCTTTTTCTAACTTCCTATCTTTTCAAAATTGATTTTCAAATATTTTTCAACTAACTAATTGATTTCTTTGTTTGTTTTACTATTTCTTATCTTTTTCAAAATCACCTAACTACTTTTCTCTCTCTAATTTTCAAAAATCACCTTCCGCTTTTTCAAAATTATTTTAATGAACTAATTATTTCAAATTTTAATTTTAATTTTATTTCTTCTCTTAATTTTCGAAATATCACTAACCTTTTTTTCAAAAATAATTTTTGAAATTCTCTCCCTCTCTCATCTCTTTCTATTTATTTTATTTATTTACTAACATTTCTCTTCATCTTAAAATTTGAACCCTCTCTTCTCCTCTGTGTTCAAATTTTTCTCTTCTTCATTCTTATTCTTCTTTTCTTCTACTCACATAAAGGAATCTCTATACTGTGACATAGAGGATTCCTCTTCTTTTTCATATGAGTAGGAGCAAGGACAAGGACATTCTTGTTGAAGCTGATCTTGAACCTGAAAAGACTCTGAAAAGGAAGCTAAGAGAAGCTAAAGCACAACAATCCAGAGAAAACCTTACAGAGAATCTCGAAAAAGAAACAGACATGGCCGAACCCAACAACAATGCAAGAAAGATGCTTGGTGACTTTACTGCACTAAATTCTAACTTACATGGAAAAAGCATCTCAATCCCTGCCATTGGAGCAAACAATTTTGAGCTAAAGCCTCAATTAGTTTCTCTGATGCAACAGAATTGCAAGTTTTATGGACTTCTATCAGAAGATTCCTATCAGTTTTTAACTGAGTTCTTGCAAATATGTGATACTGTTAAGACTAATGGAGTAGATCCTGAAGTCTACAGGCTCATGTTTTTCCCTTTTGCTGTAAGAGACAGAGCTAGAACATGGTTGGACTCACAACCTAAAGATAGCCTGGACTCTTGGGATAAGTTGGTCACGGCCTTCTTGGCCAAGTTCTTTCCTCCTCAAAAGTTGAACAAGCTTAGAGTAGATCTTCAGACCTTCAGGCAAAAAGATGGTGAATCCCTCTATGAAGCTTGGGAAAGATACAAGCAGTTGACCAAAAAGTGTCCTTTTGACATGTTTTCAGAGTGGACCATTTTGGATATATTCTATGATGGTCTATTTGAGTTCTCTAAGATGTCACTGGACCATTCTGCAGGTGGATCCATTTACCTAAAGAAAACACCTGTAGAAGCTCAAAAACTCATTGACATGGTTGCAAATAACCAGTTCATGTACACTTCTGAAAGGAATCCTGTGAGCAATGGGATGCCTCAAGAGAAGGAAGTTCTTGAAATTGATGCTCTGAATGCCATATTGGCTCAGAACAAAATGTTGACTCAGCAAGTCAACACGATTTCTCAGAGTCTAAATGGATTGCAAAATGCATCTAACAGTACTAAAGAAGCATCTTCTGAAGAAGAAGCTTATGATCCTAAGAACCCTGCAATGGCAGAGGTGAATTACATGGGTGAACCCTATGGAAACACCTATAATCCCTCATGAGAAATCATCCAAATTTTTCATGGAAGGATCAACAAAAGCCTCAACAAGGTTTTAATAATGGTGGAAGAAACAAGTTTAGAAATAGCAAGCCTTTTCCATCATCTTCTCAGCAATAGACAGAGAATTCTGAGCAGAGTCCCTCTAGGTTAGCAAATATAGTCTCTGATCTATCTAAGGCCACTCTAAGTTTCATGAATGAAACAAGGTCCTTCATTAGAAATTTGGAGGCAAAAGTGGGTCAGCTGAGTAAGAAAATCACTAAAACTCCTCATAGTACTCTCCCAAGCAATACAGAAGAGAATCCAAAAAGAGAGTGCAATGCCATTGATATAATCAAAATGGCCGAATCCAAAGAGGAAGGGGAGGACGTGAATCCCAATGAGGAAGACCTCATGGGACGTCTTCCAGACAGAAAGGAGTTCCCTATTGAGGACCTAAAGGAATCTGAGGCTCATATAGAGACCATAGAGATTCCATTAAACTTCCTTTGAGAAGGCTCTGTGTGACCTGGGGTCAGGTATAAATCTTATGCCACTCTCTGTAATGGAGAAACTGGGGATCTTTGAGGTACAAGCTGCAAGAATCTCATTAGAGATGGCAGACAAGTCAATAAAACAAGCTTATGGATCGGTAGAGGACGTGTTAGTGAAGGTTAAAGGCCTTTACATCCCTACTGATTTTATAATCCTAGACACTAGGAAGGATGAGGATGAATGCATCATCCTTGGAAGACCCTTCCTAGCCACAGCAGAAGCTGTGATTGATGTTGACAGAGGAGAGCTAGTCCTTCAATTGAATAGGGACTACCTTGTGTTTAAAGCTCAAGGATCTTCCTCTGCAACCATAGAGAGGAAGCATGAAAAGCTTCTCTCAATACAGAGTCAAACAAAGCCCTACAATCAAACTCTAAGTTTGGTGTTGGGAGGCCACAACCAAACTCTAAGTTTGGTGTTGAATCCCCACATTCAAACTCTAAGTTTAGTGTTGGGAGGTCCCAACAATGCTCTGAAAATCTGTGAAGCTCCATGAGAGCTCACTGTCAGGCTATTGACATTAGAGAAGCGCTTATTGGGAGGCAACCCAATTTTTATTTATCTACATTTCTATTGTTCTTTTATGTTTTATTAGGTTTATGATCATGTGGAGTCATAAAACAATTGCAAAAAATTAAAAAGAGAATAAAAAACAGCAGAAGAAAAAGCACACCCTGGAGAAAGAGCTGTCTGACGTTTAAACGCCAGAAACAACCATCTGTCTGGCGTTTAACGCCAGAAACAAGCACCAAGCTGGTGTTTAACGCCAGAAACAAGTATCAGGCTGGCGTTAAACGCCAGAAATAGGCTACATTTGGGCATTTAACGCCAGAAACAAGCTGCAGTCTGGCGTTAAACGCCAGGATTTCATACAAAGGGCATTTTACACGCCTAAAAGGTGCAGGGATGAGAAATCCTTGACACCTTAAGATTTGTGGACCCCACAGGATCACCTTAGGATCTGTGGACCCCATAGGATCACCACCTACCCCATTTCTCTCTTTTTCACACAATCCAATAACACTATACCCTTCACCAATCACCTCAATCTCTCTTCCCCATTACCCCTTCACCAATCACATCTATCCACTCTTCCCTATAAACCCCACCTACCTTCAAATTCAAAATCTCTTTCCCACCCAAACCCACCCTAAATGGCCGAACCCACACCCCTCTCCCTCCACTATATAAACCCCTCCATCCTTCTTCATTTTCACACAACACTACCCTCTCTTATCCCCCTTGGCCGAAACCCACACCTCTCTCCCTCTCCTCCATATCTTTTTCTTATTCTTCTATTCTTTCTTCTTTTGCTCGAGGGCGAGCAACAATCTAAGTTTGGTGTGGTAAAATCATAGCTTTTTTGTTTTTCCATAACCATTGATGGCACCTAAGGCAAGAGAAACCTCAAGAAAGAGAAAAGGGAAGGTAATTGCTTCCACCTCTGAGTCATGGGAGATGGAGATATTTATCTCAAAAGCTCATCAAGACCACTTCTATGAAGTTGTGGCCAAGAAAAAGGTGATCCTTGAGGTCCCTTTTAAGCTCAAAAAGGGCAAATATCCGGAGATCTGATAAGAGATTAGAAGAAGAGGATGGGAAGTTCTCTCCAATCCCACTCAACAAGTCGGAATCTTAACGGTTCAAGAGTTCTATGCAAACGCATGGATCACTAGGAACCATGATCAAAGCATAAACCCAAACCCAAAGAATTAACTTACAATGGTTCGGGAGAAATGCTTAGATTTCAGTCCGGAGAACGTAAGGTTGGCGTTCAACTTGCCTATGATGCAAGAAGACGCACGCCCCTACACTAGAAGGGTCAACTTTGATCAAAGGTTGGACCAAGTCCTCATGGACATATGTGTGGAAGGAGCTCAATGGAAAAGAGACTCAAAAGGAAAGTCGGTTCAATTGAGAAGACTGGACCTTAAGCCTATGGCTAGAGGTTGGTTGGAGTTCATCCAACGCTCCATCATCCCCACTAGCAACCGATCCGAAGTAACTGTGGATCGGGCCATCGTGATCCATAGCATCATGATTGGAGAGGAAGTAGAAGTTCATGAAGTCATCTCTCTAGAACTCTACAAAGTAGCCGAAAAGCCCTCCACCTTGGCAAGGCTAGCTTTTCCTCATCTCATTAGCCATCTATGCAACTTATCTGGAGTTTTCATAGAAGGAGACATCCTCATTGAAGAGGACAAGCCCATCACTAAGAAGAGGATGGAGCAAACAAGAGAGCCCATTCATGGATCTCAAGAGACGCATGAGGAAGCTCATCATCAAGAAATCCCTGAGATGCCTCAAGGGATGCATTTTCCTCCAAACAACTATTGGGAATAACTCAACACTTCTCTAGAAGGATTGAGTCATAACATGAACCAATTAAGGGTGGAACACCAAGAGCACTCCATCATTCTCAATGAGATTAGAGAAGATCAAAGAGATATGAGGGAGGAGCAACAAAGGCAAGGAATAGAGATAGAGGAGCTCAAGAACACCATTGATCCTTCAAGAAGAAGGCGCCACCCTCACTAAGGTGGACTCATTCCTTAACTTCCTTGTTCTTATCTCTCTGTTTTTCAGTTTTATGCTATATGTTTGTCTATGTTTTTAGTCTTTACTATATGATCAATAGTATTTAGTAACTATGTCTTAAGGCTATGAATAATTCCATGAATCCTTCACCTTTCTTAAATGAAAAATGTTTTTAATACAAAAGAACAAGAAGTACATGAGTTTCAAATTCATCCTTGAAATTGGTTTAATTATATTGATGTGGTGACAATACTTTCTGTTTTCTGAATGAATGCTTGAACAGTGCATATTTTTTTATCTTGTTGTTTATGAATGTTAAAATTGTTGGCTCTTGAAAGAATGATGAAAAGAGAAATGTTATTGATGATCTAAAAAATAAAAAAAAATGATTCTTGAAGCAAGAAAAAGTAGTGAAAAACAAAGCTTGCAAAAAAAAAGAAGTGGCAAAAAAAATTTAAAGAAAGAAAAAAAAGCAAGCAGAAAAAGCCAATAGCCCTTAAAACCAAAAGGCAAGGGTAAAAAGGATCCAAGACTTTGAGCATCAATGGATAGGAGGGCCCAAGGAAATAAAATCCAAGCCTAAGCGGCTAAATCAAGCTGTCCCTAACTATGTGCTTGTGTCATGAAGGTCCAAGTGAAAAGCTTGAGACTGAGTGGTTAAAGTCGTGATCCAAAGCAAAAAGAGTGTGCTTAAGAGCTCTGGACACCTCTAACTGGGGAGTTTAGCAAAGCTGAGTCACAATCTGAAAAGGTTCACCCAGTCATGTGTCTGTGATATTTATGTATCCGGTGGTAATACTGGAAAACAAAGTGCTTAGGGCCACGGCCAAGACTCATAAAAGTAGCTGTGTTCAAGAATCAACATACTTAACTAGGAGAATCAATAACACTATCTGAACTCTGAGTTCCTATGGATGCCAATCATTCTAAATTTCTAAGGATAAAGTGAGATGTCAAAACTGTTCAGAAGCAAAAAGCTACAAGTCCCGCTCATCTAATTAGAACTAATATTCATTGATATTTTGGGATTTATAGTATATTCTCTTCTTTTTATCCTATTTGATTTTCAGTTGCTTGGGGACAAGCAACAATTTAAGTTTGGTGTTGTGATAAGCGGATAATTTATACGCTTGTTGCCATTATTTTTAGGTAGTTTTAAGTAGGATCTAGCTACTTTTAGGGATGTTTTTATTAGGTTTTATGCAAAATTCATATTTCTGGACTTTACTATGAGTTTGTGTGTTTTTCTGTGATTTCAGGTATTTTCTGGCTGAAATTGAGGGACCTGAGCAAAAATCTGACAGGAGGCTGAAAATGGACTACAGATGTTGTTGGATTCTAACCTCCTTGCACTCGGAATGGATTTTTTGGAGCTACAGAACTTCAAATGGCGTGCTCTCAATTGCGTTGAAAAGTTGACATCTAGGGCTTTCTAGCAATATATAATAGTCTATATTTTATTCGAGTATAGATGATGCAAACTGGCGTTCAATGCCAGTTCGATGCTGCATTCTGGAGTAAAACGCCAGAAAGACGTCACAAACCAGAGTTAAACGCCAAAAACACGTTACAACTTGGCGTTTAACCCCAAGAGAAGCCTCTGCACGTGTAAAGCTCAAGCTCAGCCCAAGCACACACCAAGTGGGCCCCGGAAGTTGATTTCTACATCAATTACTTATCTCTGTAACCGTAGTAGCTAGTTTAGTATAAATAGGACTTTTTACTATTGTATTTTTATCTTTGGATTATCTTTTGATCCTTTGATCACGTTTTGGAAGCTGGCCATTCGGCCATGCCCGGACCACTATTACTTATGTATTTTCAATGGTGGAGTTTCTACACACCATAGATTAAGGTGTGGAGCTCTGCTGTACCTCGAGAATTAATGCAAAGTACTACTATTTTTCTATTCAACTCTTGTTTATTTCTATTCTAAGATATCCATTCGCACCCAAGAACCTGATGAATGTGATGATTATGTGACGCTCATCACCATTCTCACTTATGAACGTGTGCCTGACAACCACTTTCGTTCTACATGCAAATAAGCTTGAATGAATATCTCTTGGATTCCTTAATCAAAATCTTCGTGGTATAAGCTAGAATCCATTGGCAGCATTCTTGAGAATCCGAAAAGTCTAAACCTTGTCAGTGGTATTTTGAGTAGGATTCAGAGATTGAATGACTGTGACGAGTTTCAAACTCGCGACTGTAAGGCGTGGTGACAACGCAAAAGGATAGTAAATCCTATTCTTACATGATCGAGAACCGACAGATGGTTAGCCGTGCGGTGACAGCACACCTGGACCATTTTCACTGAGAGGACGGACGATAGCCATTGACAACAGTGATACCCCAACATATAGCTTGCCATGGAAAGGAGTAAGAATGATTGGATGAAAGCAGTAGGAAAGCAGAGATTCAGAAGGAACACAGTATCTTCATGCGCTTATCTGAAATTCCCACCAATGAATTACATAAGTATCTGTATCTTTATTTTATGCTTTATTTATCTTTATATTCGAAAACCACTATAACCATTAGAATCCGCCTGACAGAGATTTACAAGATGACTATACCTTGCTTCATACCAACAATTTTCGTGGGATCGACCCTTACTCACGTAAGATTTATTATTTGGACGACCCAGTGCACTTGCTGGTTAGTTGTGCGAAGTTGTGAAGAACGTGTGTGAACCATAGTATTGTGCACCAAGTTTTTGGAGCCATTGCTAGGAATTATTCGATTTGTGAAAAGTATGAGTCACAATTTTGCCTATCAGATAACAACTAATAAAAAGATGCATTCATGGCAAGGATTGAGAATCAAGACTTTCTATCCTAGTCATTAATTATCATACAATAGTTAACAAGAGCTAATCCTATTTTGTCATCTCCAACATTGGAAGAAAGTATAATGTCATCTTCACATTGAGAGAAAGTCAAATAAGACTAGTTAATCTCAATCCATAAGTCTTAATCAACTTACTAATTGAATTAGCAAGAGATTAGAGTCAATGGAAACAACATTAACTAACAACTCTAGATCACTAACATAAGTTGGGTATTAATGACTCAAGAGCACCTAATTTCTCTTTCCAAGCCAAGAAAACACAAAATCTACTCTAAACCTAAGCCAAACATTTTGTCAAACACTTGGAAGGTATAAAAGGAAAGCATGATAAAATTGCAAGAAATATAAATTCTACAACTACCCACTGCAAGAAAATTAACAATAACTCAAACAAGCAAGAAAAGAACATAAAACCTCAATTGCATTAAATGAAATTAAAATTGACAAGAGTTCATCAAACTAAAAGGTAGCTCAAAAGAGAAATTAACAAGAGAAACCAAAAAAAATTGAAGGAAATCAACAAGAAAACATAACGGAAACTAAATCAAAACAAGTAATTAAACCTAAATCTAAGAGAAAACTAAACTAAGAACCCTAATTTCTAAAGAGAAGATGGAGCTTCTCTCTCTAGAACTAACCTACAACATGTTTCCAACACTACCTAATTGCTCTCCCCTTGTTTCCTCTTGAATTCTGCATCAAATAGCCTCAGAAATGAGTTGGATTTGGGCCTGGATGGCTCGCGTCACCTGGAAAATTTCCTCCTCACGCGTACGCGTGGGTGACGCGTGCGTGTGGCCTTGAATCCTTCAAATGCTCATTTTTTTATGAATTTTCCACTTTGCATACTTTTCTCTTCACTTCTTCCTTCCAATCCTTGCCTTATGAACCTAAACGCACTCAACAAACATATCAAGACATCGAGTGGAATCAAAGTGAATTAAATTTAGCAAATTAAAGGCCCAAAAAGCATGTTTTTAACTTTTAAGCACAATTAGGAGAAATTCACAAAAGCATGCTATTTTATTTAATAAATGTGAGATAAGTTGATAAAATCCCCTAAATTCAACACAAGATAACCACAAAATTGGGGTTTATTAGGGACACTAGAGATCGGCCATACTAGCTAGGTAGGCATGACCTGAAGCCGGTTACTAGAGAATAGTTAGAGTTCATTCAACGCTCCATCATCCACACAAGCAACCGGTCTTAGGTTACAGTAGACCGAGCAGTGATGATTCATTGCATCATGCTCAGTAATGAGGTGGGGGTTCACCGTGTGATTCCTTAGGAGCTGTACCACAGAGCCATGAAGGCCTCCTCCTCTGCCAAATTGGCCTTTCCTCATCTCATATTTTGCCTGTGTGAGGTAGCCTAAGTTCGTACTGATGGAGATACCCCGATTGAGGTTGACACACCGATCACTAGAAGGGGTACGGAGCATTCTAGGGAGCTTGGGTATGCACCACCACAGGAGCCAGTTCCACCTCCTTAGTATGACCTTCCAGAGATGCCTTAGGGAATCTATTTCCCTTTCCGTGACTACTGGGACCATTTGACTACATCCATTGGGGAGCTGACATCTTCTATGGATCAACTGAGGATTGAGCACCTGGACCACTCAGCCCTCCTTCATCAGCTAGTAGAGGAGCAACTGAAGCAGAGGCCCAACATAGATGAGCTGAAATGCTAGAGAGGATTCCCAAGAGGGAGCAGCAGCCGCCATGACTGAGGTGGTTGAGTTTCTTTATCTTCTGCTTTCCTTATTTTTTGTTCTTCAGTATTTCTATCTTATTTCCTGTTTTCTATTTAAGTTTTTCCATGATCACTAGTAGTATTTTACTACTTTCTAGTTTAGTTATTTATTTTGTTTTATGCTTATTTTGAAAGATATCTCATGTATTGCTCACTGAGCTTAAAAAATCAAGATCAAAAGAAACGAAATAGTAAAATGCATGAGGCTTGAGTTATATATTATGAGTTTTTATAGTTACCTTGATGTGGTGGCATTATCTTTAATTCTGAATATATGAATAAACAGTGCATATTTGATATTGAAGTTAAGAATATTGGTTCTTAAGGTACAGGAACCTATAGAAATATTATGGATTCTATAAAGTAAGTGAGACATTGATCCTTGAAGCAAAACAAACAGTAAAAAGAAAAAGAAAATAACAAAAAGGTCCAAGACTCTGATCATCAATGGTTAGGAGGGTCAAAATTGATCATAAAGCTCAAAAGAGTTGTTTTCCTAACCATATGCTTGTGGTGTGAATGTGTCAAGTAATTCTTAAGATAGAGCACTAAGAGTCGTGACCAAGTGCAATTACAGAGTGTGCCAAAGGCTCTGAGCACCACTATCTGAGAAAAATAAAAAGAAAAATTAGAACTCAAGGAAAAAACAAAACACTTAGAGTCACGGCTAGACTCAAGATGCAAAGTACCAAAAAGAAAAGAAAAGAAAAAGTTGTGTTCAAGGATCGATTAGAGCCTAAAGAAGAGAATCCATAAAATTATCCGAGTTCTAGTGCTAAAGGATACCCATATTTCTGAGCTTCAAAGGAGAGTGAGGTGCCAAACCTATTCAAAATTAGAGTATCTTTGGCCCCACTCAGTAACTAGACATGAGCTTAAATGAACACTCAAGTCCTAGGAATTTTCTCTTCTTTTCTCAGTCCTATATTGTTGTAGTTATTTGAGAATAAGCAACAGTTCAAGTTTGGTGTTGTGATGCGTGAGCATCTTGTACCCATTTTCCCTAGTTTTCTAGTCATTTTTAGTTAGAATTTATTAAGTTTTATTATGTTTTAGTACAAAAATTCTCTTTAGATGCTACTTTGAGTTGTTTTAGTATTTTTATGATTTCAGGTGAAATTCGAAGCAATTTGGCAGAGTTATGTGCTAAAAGGAGAAGATTTGAAGTTGCCTCTCTGGGTGCTAAATGGCAAGCCTCAACAAAACAGAATGCTACTGCTTCTTTGGGAGCTAAATCCAAGCCAAGCCCACATCAATGAAGCATCTTCAAGTGGATTTAACTTTTATTAGTTATCTTTTATTTTATTTTTGTAATTTTTAATTACAAACAATATCTTTTAGTTTTAGGATTTATTATTTTACATTGTTTCAAATAAAATTAGGTTAGATATAAAAGGGAAAAGATTCACCCTCCAGGGGATCTTCTCTCTTCTGCACTTTTATACTTTTCAGAACCCTTGTTTTCTCTGTAAGTCATGAGCCACTAAATCTCATTAGTTAAGGTTAGGAGCTCTATTTATTTTTATGGATTAAAATTATTACTTTTCTATTCTAATTAATGTATTGATTCAGTTTAAGGATTACTTTTGTTCTTCATTTTGTGAATATGGGTGGAACAAAAGTATAACCCCTTACTCTATATATGTTCTTGTGATCCTTGGAAGAGGTCGCTCACCTGGACAACAGCTTGAAAGTAAATTCCTCCTAAATTTCTAATTAATTGAACTAATCAGGATACGTGACACATAAACCTCTTCACTTTGTGTAATTAGGGATTTTATGGCCATAAACTAGATTTAAACTTAACCCTCTAATCGGAATCAAGTGACCAAGACATTGGTGGTTGCTGAAAGTTAGAGGAGACTAAATCACTAAGACATTAGGGTTTGGTCAATTACAAATTGCCATAAAATGAATCTTGCATGATTAAAATAGTTGGTAAGAAAACTTAATTCGAAAAAGTAAACGTCTCCGATACTTTAACTGCCTTCTCTTATTGATTTCTCACCAATTCTCTTATTTGCTTTCTTTACTCTTGAATTACTGTTTAATGCGATTTTAAATCACCAAACCAACTTTTCTGTCTGTCTAACTAAACCAATCATTCGACTATTGTTGCTTAGTCCATCAATCTTCGTGAGATCGACCATCACTCACCTGAGGTATTACTTAGACCCCCCGGTGCACATGCCAGTTAGTTTGTGGGTATTCAAAATTCCGCATCAGTTACCAACACAAAAGCTATTTTGAGTATGAAAATGTAATTTAATAAAATATTAGGATTAGAAATAGTAATTATATAAGTTTTAGGAGCATTTTAAGTAAAATATAAAAGTTTCAAGATAAACTGGATATTTATCGGGTTAAAAATTAAAATATTTAAAAGCTTGAGATTTAAAACGAAATTTCTAAAAACTTAAGAATAAAACCTTACAAATTTGTTTTTGATAGTAAAATAAAAATATTAAATATTACTAATCTTTAGTTAATATTATTACTTGTACTAATTTTATTAGTATAATTTTATTAAAGTTATTATTATTAAATAAGAAAGAAAAATAAAATAATAAGATTTCTTAAAAGCATTAGAAATATAAAATTAAATTAAGAATTTTGTGATTCTCCTTCCATAAGACACGTAGGTAAAGGTAAATAAAGAGTGTGAAATTAAGTTGAAATACTAAAAAATGATAAATAGAAAAGAAAAGAAAGAGAAAAGGAAAAAAAATAGGTGAAAGATAAGGAAAAGTTTTAAATAATGAAAAAAGAATTCCTGTCCTAGTTGAATATTTAAAGAAACCTAAAATAATTTAAAAGAATAATAGCTTTGGAAAGTAGAGAAAGGATATTGAAATAATGTTTTAAGGAATTGATATGAACGAATAAATGATTGAAAGTGAAAATGGCTAAGCCCAACTGAGAACTGAAAACTGAGAAAGATAAAAGGATTAGTAAATAAGAACTAAGTGATTGAAGGTTCACCTGGCAAGGACGAGGGTTTTGTCCCATTTGCCCAATGCATATACTGATTGATTGTTGAACTTGGAAAAATCC
This sequence comes from Arachis duranensis, assembly GCF_000817695.3. Classification (NCBI taxonomy): domain Eukaryota; kingdom Viridiplantae; phylum Streptophyta; class Magnoliopsida; order Fabales; family Fabaceae; genus Arachis; species Arachis duranensis. The sequence continues at coordinate 41,341,609 of NC_029772.3, read as the reverse complement.
ACGTATTGATTGATTGTTGAACTCAGGGAAAACCCACGTACTGATTGATTGTTGAACTCGGGAAAAACGACGTATTAATTGATTGTTAAACTCGGAAAAATCCACGTACTGATTGATTATTGAACTTGGGGATGCCCACATACTGTTAGTTTCTATTTCTCATTGTGCGTATATTATGGTGATTATCTTTGCGACGATTTTTGGTGGTCACATACTGATGGTGTTCTTAACCATATCGACACATGCACGTATAGTACACAATGAAAAATCATATTTAGAGCTTATTTCCAGGTAATGTCGGGTTGTGGAATGTAAACCGACACATGAGCCTATGGCCTACATAGGACAGACATGCATCATACTTATTTGTGCATACTTCTCTGTGATATGTGTTTCTGTGATTTTGTGTGTGTGTTTCTTGACTTGTGATTTTTTCTGTATCTTTGGTTTACTAAAGTTGTTTGTATTAAGGAGTTTATTGTTGTTGGCTATCTATTGAAGATTGTATGTATTCTGTTGTGGGATTGTTGTGTGACAAATAGTAAAATGAACCTAATCAACTACTCCGACCCTACTAATAAGGACTCCCCGGTTCTTACCCCTCTTTCCACCCCCCTTCCAACTACAGGTGTGAAGGCTTATTGCGAAGCTGTAAGAGCATAGAAGAATATGTTTGCAAGTTGAGTTATTGTTAGAATTCATTTTTCCCCTCGCCTTATTAGTTGAAGTTTTATTTAGAGGAGTAGGTTTTGTAATTGGTTTTATAAGTAATACTATAATGTATTATTAATGGTAAGTATGTGAATATGTGTTATTTGTTCTTGACGAAAAAGTTTAATCTTTTAGTAAAATTGTCGACAGATTAACGCGTAAAGGCTCAATATTAAATACATAATAAGGAATTAGGTCAGTAATGCCTTACTTATGGTACGATCATGACGTGCTAGAAGTTGGGTCATTACAGGATTTAGAGATCGTGCCCAATAAAGTGTAAAAAATAATAATTATACAATGCAAAAAATAAAAAAGAATAAATAGAAAGACATAAAGTATTGAAAATTACAAAATTTGTCTTAAAATATGTAAAAATTGACGAGTAATTTAATGAAAATAATAGAATTTAAATAATAGAAAGGAAAGACAAAATTAAAATTACTAAAAGGAAAAAGGATAGAGCTTTTCAATACTTACATGGACTCGTGACTCATGTTTCTGTGTATTGGTGTGACTAGAAATTTTAGAGTGAGTGAGTGTGTAAATGCATGAAAGCTCCTTTAGCTTATTGAAACTAATCCTAGTTATAGAGAAAAAATCTTAAGCTAATTAGTATAATCTTAGACTTCCTGTAAATTTGCACTTCAAGTAATCTTGGACCTTGGATTTCAAGTAAACTTGCATTTCGAGTAGTTTTGGATCTTAAGCAAATTTGGGCTCCAAGTAGTCTTGAACCTCAAGCAAACTTGGGCATGAAGTATAAGGTAAGTTGATCACCGAGCCTAACTCATTCTTACTTTCTCCAATCATGGTGTGCTTCATATACATATGATATTCGACTTTAACTTTTGAATTTTTTTTCGAGATCGACCAATTTGGCACAACAAAATGCTCCTCAAAATTTTAGATGACTTCGATTTTGATGAAGAACCATTAAAAACTTTGAAACCACTTATAAATTCAATCCAAAAATAAATTTGAATTGATCTCCGTCTTCTATATCAATTTTCATAAGTACGTGTGTCTTTTATCTTGGTTGTTTATCAACTATTTCTTTTTTTTTCTCTTTGCAACGTACCTAAAGCACATAATTATATTCATTTTTTATTTTCTTTGTTAGGTCAGAAAGTCTAACAAATCTTTACCAGCCTTAAAGTATATAGGTCTTACTTTGAGCATGCTGGCGTCAAAAAGAATTTCTCATTTTACTATTCTATTAACAATAAAACCCTCAAATTTAGCAAAACACAAGGTCAACTCGCAAAGAATTTGGTCGACCTTCATATCTAGTATCTTGTTTGAAAATCTTGACTTGCTTTCAGTAATTTTCTTCTTTCGGAATATCTTTTTTCTCAACAAGGTTAAGAGATTGACACATAAATTGTGATTTGTCTTTTGTTTCGACTCCAAGTATATCATTTTTTACCTTTAAATCAAAATATATCACACAACCAACAAAAGTTACTACTTTTTCAAAAAAGTTGTCGTCTTCTTGGTATTTTTCTTTTTGTAGCCTTTCGATTTGTTGAACTTTATCTGCCAATTGAGCAAGATCAATAAATTGTTAGTTAACTATCTTCTTTCTAATTTTGAAGTCAAGCCCATTAATAAGACAAATTAGAGAGTGTACTTTTTAGTTCTCCTATGAAAAATTAATCATGAAAATTCGTCTCCAACAATTACCATTATCATGAATGTGTCAACTTGGACTACAAATTTAAAAACCAAGTGAAAGCATTTGTGGTAAGAGAAGAAGAAAAATATCTCATTTTAATTTATTCATTGATAGATAGAACTCTGATTTCGACTGTGTAATGAGTCATATGCTCGACAGTCGACTCTTCACTTTTCGTAGAAAACTTAGTCAAAGATTTTGAAATTTTGACTCCTCTAGAAAATTCTGCTTGCAACATGTGGTCAGGAAAAAGAGATATAAAATATGGTTGGTAGTCAATTTTATGTTAAAACCTACTTATTTAATATATGCTCGACAACTTGTGTAATATTCTACTCATCAATTTGGGTAATATTATGTTGGGCAAATTAATTTTGTTGGGAATCATTTACTACATCATCTGAGTTCTACCCCTGACCTTCCAAATGAGGTTGGTAACCTCCTAATAAATTTGGTGCCTTATAGTTACTTTAGACCGCCACAGGCAATTCATTCATCTACATTATTACTTGTTTAAACTTACATTATTATTTTCTATAAAAAAGTTTAAGATAATTATCATTTTCTGAATCAAGTTGTTGACTAAATCATTATGATTTTCTACTAGTTACTATCTAAAAACTACTAAAGAATCTATGGTATTAAGCAGCGTTGCTCCCAATATTGATATCTTTTTTGACCTTTCTGAGAACAATAGACCTTTATGCATTTTTTTAGATACCGAAGGACAACAAAGGTCGAACAAGGTACTTCCATTTGTATCGATGGTTGAGTCAATAGATCAACTTGGGTTGGCATTTTCCTTATATATGGTTGTATCGATATTGACAAAATACCTTGTTGAGGTAGTTCTGATATCACGAATTCCGATATTATCGATCCCAAATAAGAAGGATTGACCATCAAATATTAATATAAGCATGGGTTGTATCATTGTACAAAACCTTAAAATTTATTTCAATAATTGAGTTTGATTGAACTTTTGAATATACTCTAAAAATATGTGAATTAGCCAAAGATGGTAAATATTGAGATAACTTATACATAGACCAAGTAGTCGGATTTACTACGACTACACTAGAAGAAGCCACTGAAATCACATTTATGTTGTTCATATGTCTAATTGGACTTTCAGCAAAAGTCCCAAATACTTGTATTGGTTCAGTGACTTTTGGTTGCGAAGATAGTATTATCTCTTCAGAGTTATGGTCGGACCCTTTGGTTGAAGAAGACGACTGAGATGACATAAAAATAGAAGCATTTGGACCAATATAGGATATGAATTTACCGCTTCACAAATACATACAATAATTACTTTAGGCATTCAATCTTACCTAAGGTCTCACCAGGTGTGCCAATTTGTTTCGCTTGATTTTGATTTTTGGACCTCAATAGAAGATGTTGATCAAACTTGTATCAATAATCTTAATTTGAGGAGTAGATACGACTTTTTTTTTTTGTGGGTTTCTCTTAGAATTTAGAAATCATGCCCAATAGAAATATAAAAAATAATAGTTATAGAATGCAAGAAATAAGTAAGAACAAATGCAAAAACATAAAAAATTGAAAATTACAAAACTTGTATTAAAATATGAAAAAATTGACAAGTGTTTGAATGAAAATGACAGAACTTAATTAACAGAAAAGAAAGACAAAATTGAAATTATTAAAAAGAAAAAAGCTGGAGTCTCCCAATATTTACATGGATTCGTGACTCATGTTTTTATGCATTAACGTGACTAAAAATTTTAGAGTGAATGTGTGTGAATGTATAAAAGTTTCCTTAACTTCTTGAAACTAATCCTATTTATAGAAATAGAGAAAACGAAATCCTATACTAATTGGTATAATCTTTGGATTTTAAGTAAACTTGCATTTTAAGTAGTCTTGGACCTCAAGTAAATTTAGACTTCAAGTAATTTTAAATCTCAAGTAGTCTTGAATTTCAAGCAAACTTAAACACAAAGCATTAAAGTAACTTGACCATCGAGTCCAACTCATTCTTATTTTCTCCAACTATAGTATGCTTCATGCACATATGATCTTTGACTTTAACTATTGAAATTTTTTTATATCAACTATTTGTGTTAAATTTTTGGCATAACAGACCCAAGTTTGTTTACTATTTATTTTTTACATAATATGTTGCTTCTAGTTATCATGTAAATTTATTTTTAAATTTTGCACTTTTTATCATTATTTTCTTTTTTTTAATGGATTAGGGGCAATGAACTATTTTTGTTTTTCTTTTTAATACATACCTAGTTTTATAAGATTTCATTCATGATTAAAATTTAGAGGCGTTAAAATAAATAAAAAAATTAATTTTTCAACGAAAGTAATTATTAATTCTTTTGGAGTTATTCGCTCTGATTCAGACGCCCATTTCATCCCATTTCTTGTTTGATCTTAGAACATTGAAGTTGTGGGTAGGAGTGAAGATGTATGGGTTCGCATTTGAATGAATTAATTATTTTGATCAAATAATATTAATGGGATGAGTCTAAAATAAGTCTAATAAATTTATGCACATTAGATGTACTTTTTTTTTATAAATTATTAGATTTTATTAAATAAAAATAAAAAATTATTATAAAAAATATTGATAAATTTTATAAATATAGAATATATTAATGTAGGTATACATAAATATATTTTAATATATAATCTTTAAAAAATAACAAATGTAATTTTTTATTTTAAAATAAATAAATAAATATAAAGTATATAAATATATATAAAAATATTTTTTTATTTATTAAGATTAATTATTATGTAATATTATTTTAATTGCAAAATAAAAAATAATTAAATAATTTTATATTACTTGAAAATAATTAAATTACTCGTTAAAATTTTGAAAACATTGTAATAATTAATTTTGTTAAAAACATATTATTATATAATACAATTTTCTTTATCCAAATATTTATAAACATGTATTTTATTTAAGAGTATATACCTATTTTGGTCCTCAAAAAATTTCAAACCAGACATTTTAGTCCTTAACTAAAATTAATTACTCGGTTGGTTCCTAACAATTAATTCCGTCAGTCACTTAGGTCCTTGGCTCCGTTAACTCTAACGGAAGACAAAATGGTCCCTAAAAACTCTAACATGGGACAAAATTATCCCTGACAATTCTAACAAGGGACAAAATGATCCCTGACCCCTTTATTCGAAAACGACACTGTTCTTCCCCGATTTTTATCATATCTCGCATAACCCTAACATTCATACTCTCCTTCTTCACCTTCACAATCTTCTTTTCCATCTTTTCCTTCCTCCTCTTTAGCTCCAAGATTAAGCCATGGTGTAATTGTCACACGTGTCGCACCTACCTCAACATGTCATGGATCACACACTTCCTAAATCCTTGTGACTGGTACATTCACCTCCTCTGTACTTCACCCACCAAAAATATCTACTTCCACCTCTTTGATAACACCACATCCAACTCTGACAACGTCCACAGCATCCTCAAGACCAAGTTCTACAACTATTCCAAGGGCACGCCTTTCTCTACTCTCCGACAAGCAATAAGATTGTTGGACATCAGGACATCATGAGAAGATTCTCCTTCGACATCATATGCAAATTCTCATTTGAAATAGATACTGAGTGCTTCATTCCTTCTTTTCCGAAGTCCAAGTTTGCAGACAGCTTCGACCTCGCATCCAAGCTATTACAACGAGCAATGTCGTCGTTGCCGCTTATATGAAAATTGAAACGATTACTGAACATTGGTTCGGAGAAGAAGCTGAAGGAAACGATCGGAGTGGTGGTGGACAATGTGATCATGGAGATGTTAGGGTAGAGGAGGAGGCAGATGGCAACAATAACAACTAGTCTTAACAAATCAGACTTGCTGTCTAGATTCATGGGATCCATCGAAGACGACAATTAGTTGAGAGACATAGGCATTAGTTTCCTGAGTATAAATTGGTTGAGAACAAGTTGAGGATTTTTTTCTTGTGAACATTAAATTTATAGAGTGTGCATTGTGTAGTTTGAAGTTACAGTGTTAGACTGTTAGTGTTATGCGAGATATGATGGAAATTGGAAGAGAACAGTGTCGTTTCCAAACAGAGGAGATCAGGGACCATTTTGTCCCCTATTAGAGGTGTTAGGGACTATTTTGTCCTCCGTTAGAATTAACGGAGTAAAGGACCTAAGTGACTGACGGAGTTAATTGTTAAGGACCAATCGAGTAATTAATTTTAGTTGGGACTAAAGCGTCCAGTCTGAAATTCTTTGAGAACCAAAATGGATATATACTCTTTATTTAAAATATTATACATAATTAATTTATTTTTTCACACTTTAAATAAACATTTTTGAATTTCTTTATTTATGCTCTTAAAAAATAAAAATAAAAATAAACAACATTATTTTCACTTTTTTAAATAAAGATAAAATTTTAATTCTACAAAAAGCAAAATCTATGGGGTGACATGAAAATTGTATAATTATCATTAACATTTTTATATAATTATATATATGTAATCTTTATATAATTATGTATAGTTTTATTTTCATAAATGTTTTTTACTTTATATGAAATTGATGTTTTAGCTATTATTACAAAGTAAAAATTAAAAAGGTAAAAATAATTATTTAGCTATAATTTAATAAATAATTGACAATTTCAGTAAAAAAAAAGTTTAAATTTCATTCACTTGTGGCTAAAGTTTTTTAATATTGAATAACGAAATATAATTTATGTTAATATTGAGTTATTTTAGTGTAATATATTGATATGAGATATTTAAAGTTAAAATAAATCGTTGATCATAATTTTACTAAAGACAAAATTTTGATATAGCAAGTGAAATCGTGAATTACGGTCTTACAAAAGACAAATTTCTTCTTTCAAAAAAACATGAATACCGATTTCACAATGTAAAAAAAAAAATCCATACTTTAAGAAATTGTGAATACCAATTTCACATTTTAATAATAAGAAGAATGCCCACCGTAAACTTGATTATAAAAAACAACTATAATATACTTAGTTAAAATAGCATTTTTATAATAATAATAATAATTAAACACTGTTCTAAAAAGTTTCCTAATTATCTCCAATCCACGTCATATTTGTCATAATAATAATAACTAAAAAATATTTTAGAAAAAATTATTAAATACTTTTTACCCATTTTATAATAATAATAATAATAATAATAATAATAATAATAATAATAATAATGAAACCTCCATCCATTGATATAATCCTACTTTTATCATTTTTGCAATTTATTTTTTTTATTTTAATCTTTAACAATGGAGTTTCTGAAAATGAGAGAAAGTGAGATAAGAAGTGAGTGTTTCGCTTTTCATTGGAAGAAAGTATTAAATGTTGTATGTGTTGGAATAAATTATTTCATTAATTCAGATCATTCATACTAAATCACCAAAAATATATCATAATACGAAAGCATATTTTTATTCATAGAAATAAAAAATTGACGGAAGGATTATTGCAGTCTTGTGTTCTTTTGATGTTCCTCAACTAAAGCCTTCTGTATCCTTAATAGGGCTTAATTGTGACTCTTCTGATAAGGAAAGAGCGACAAAGGCGGCCACTATTTATATTTGAGCATGTCACCTATTAAACCCTAAAGTCCAAATAAAAATAATATCTAAATTCTAAAGTCCAAAAGATAATATATCTAAAATCCAAAAGATAATTATCTAAAGTCCAAAAGATAATATCTGGTTTTATTCTCATTTAATTCCAAATCAAAAGTAATTATGACTTATTCAACTCACTACAAGAGAGGCGAAGGATACTGGCCAAAAATTGCCGGTCGTTCAACCAGTTGCCGCAAATAACAGATATACCAGCCATTGTAATTCCACTGCCGCATCATTTGATTGATTAGCGGCTACTGCAAGAAGAACCATCGGTAATCAGAACCTTTATATCAATTTTCATTTATTCTATCTCTTTTTTATCTTATAACAAATACCCCTCCCCCAACATCTGCCGAAATCCCTAATCTCTGCTCCACTCTACACCTCTGCGTGGTTACGGAGTCGCGCCGTTGCCGTCCATCCTTCTCTCTCCGGCGTCAACCTTTTGCCTCTCCTCCATATGCACAATGCGTGAAATCCTTGCTTCCTCCTCCACGGTGTGCAAAATCCGTAGTCTCTGCTCCACCGTGCGATTCTGTGTCATCGTGGAGTCGACCCCGTGGCTGCCCATACATCCACCTCTCATCGTTGTCGAAGAAGAAGAAGAAGAAGAAGATTTATACTTTGATGCCATGGAAGAAGAAGAAGATTTCTTTGATGAAATGGATGAAAACAACCATGCTGATGGTGGTGTTGCCGGCGATGATGCTCTTGATGAGTATGAGATAGTTACCCTTTTCTTTTTCTGTTTTTATTTCTTTGAACCCTTTCAGTTATTCATCGAGTTCATATAAAAACCTTTTTTTAATTTATTTATTTAAGAGAAAAATAGAGTATTTGTTTTCATGCTCATAAGGTGTTTGATGATTGTTGCAGCTCACTAAGGTAACTGATACATCAGCTGCACAAGCAAGGAAGAAAAAAGACATTCAGGGTATTCAATGGGATAGATTGAACATATCAAGAGATAGTTGCAGAGTTACAAGGCTTGAACAGTATAAGAATTATGAGAATATTCCTACTTCTGGAGATGCTATAAATGAGGTTTCTTTTTTTTAATATTTTTTGTTTTATCAAATCCTTTTCCTTTGGGATTATGGGAGGCAGGGAAAGATGCAGAAGTAAATTTTGTTTCTTTGTCTCTCAGGATTGCAAAAGGTCTGTGAAGGGTGGAAAATACTATGACTTTTTCTATAATACAATAATGGTTAAACCTACCATCCTTCATTTTCAGGTATGTTTGATTTTTCACATGGTGCTCAGACCTTGTTGCTACTTGATTTTATTCATGTTGATTCTCTCTGTCCACAGCTTGTGGTTGTACAAGCTGACTTGAATCGCCACTTGAAGGCCCTGAAAGACTATTTTCTTTTGGCAAAAGGAGATTTCTTCTAGGTAAAGTATGCAAAGTTATCTATACTACTAACATTTTTCTGCTGATTTGTGTTGATTCTTATTTTTTATTGATCTTTTTTGTTTTTTGTATGAGGATCTTTTGTCCTCATTTTCTTTTGTAATAACCTTTTCTAATTACTAATATTTTGTCTTCTATGAAAAAAATACTAACATTTTTTATACATGCATCATTTTTTGTGCTAGTGTTTCCTCGAGGAAAGTCACCAGCTAATGCGTTTGCCACCTCGGCAATCAATTGCTGAAGCTGATCTTATGGTGCCATTTCAACTGGTTAGTTAACTTTTGCATATGATCTTTACTTTTTAACATGGTTCATCCTTTAACTATTTAAGCTTGTTCATGTTTTAACTACATCAATGAAAGCTGATTCCAATTCCTTGAAATGCAAGCTGCGTTAAAAACTATTGGTGAAGAAGACAAATATTTCTCTAAAGTATCCTTGCGATAAGGTTCTGCCTTCATTTTTAGTTCTTCTGTTTAAGTTAGCTTGGAGCTGTTATGAAATGTTCTTTCCCTCTTCTAGGATGCCATCTTATGGAATCACAGTTAGACCTTCCCTATTAGATGTATCAAGCGCAAACACTTCAGCAGATGGAAGCTCTAGTGATTGAGTATTCTGTCGATTGGCCTTTGCATTTGTTCTTTACTCAAGAAGTCCTCTCTAAGTAAGGTTTTACTCCTATAATATTGATATTAATGGTGGATTCTTTCCTCTTCCTGTCCTGCTTAGATATACCCGATGTGATTGAATTCCCTTCTGAAATGATAAATTTAAAAATTGTTATGGCCTCATAGATACAAATCGTGTTATCAAGGCATACAGGAGATGTTGAATACCTTAAAGGGACCATTGGTTTAGGAGAGACCTCTTTTGTAGAGGATATATCTTGTGAGAGATCATTGGTTATTAATTATGAATAAATCTTGACTATGGTCTTATTTAGTTTAAATGGTCAAGATTAATGAGTTCTTAAAATAAAATTGAAAAAGTCAAATGACTTTATCTATTAATTTTGACCATTTATGTGAGACATGCTAATCCTGTTCTCGTACTATGACAATAATGTGACATTACATGGCTTAATAAAACATGATATTTTTCAATACGTCACTAAATTGTGGGCATCTGTAATGCATCAATATCACTGTGATTTTGCCAAACGCAAAAAGGATCGAGCTAAGAGCCCAACGGCACAGCAGAAATCTTAGCGATCTCGACCAATGTGGCACGTTGGAGAACATCTGGCATTCTTGATCAGAAATCTCCAATTTTATATTCAGGTTGTTTTACATGACTTGATATTTATGCTAAAATTTTTAGATGACTGCGATAATCATTGTTAGAAGTTGTTGTGTGATCTATTACACTAGTTCAGTGCTATTGTGCTAATTATATACTCGTGCACTTAATAACTTAAAATGCTTCATATGAGCAGAAATGGAACAAATGGTGATCAATAAATCTTGTACAATTTATGTTCTTTTTATTTCTGCATATTTCATTTTTGCGCATATTTGTTCAATATATTTACAAATTTTGATGTCATTTTAAATTTGTATGGTTTTTCTTCTGCTTGGGTTAGCATGAGTGATTTTTAAATGTAAATGTAAATTATTAGTTATAGGCAGATACTAATTATTAGTGATTTTCAAATTTGTAAGTGTTATGTTTATCATAATCTAGTAGCAAGTTTACAATTATGTTTATAATAAATGATTACAATTATGTAAATTATGTTTACAATAAATGAGATTACCATTATATAAGTCAATTAATTTGAAATAACATAATTTATGATTATAATTAATATATGTATTGTCCACAAATAAATTAGAAAATTAAATAATTTCCTAACAATCTCCCACTTGGGCTATACATGCATATATTCTTTCTTGACATAATCACATCTTATAAACTTTATGCGCGCATCTGAATGTTATTTCCCTTATTACTTTAACAATCTAGTCCGTCTCATACATTAAATATGGAATTACCGCAACTTTTATCACATTAGTGTCATGACTAAACCACAATGATCACCATATTAATGTATTTAACGATATAGATCAAATTTGGATGAGTAATATGAAAATTACATGTCAAGTGATCTCATACCTGTCTATTTCTAGCTAGTCCAACTTTAAAACTTTATTGAGATAAAAAAACAAAACAAATATTGCAAAATGAACATTTCACATAACATGAAATAAACCATCAACTTAATTCTGCAGAAAAATAATTCAATATCTATCATAGGACATATAGCATAAAATAAACTCCCACTAAACCAAGGCATCACAAATATTGACACATATCCGAGCAGTGTGCTCATGAAAGACTTTAGGGATCAATCCCTTGGTAATGAGTCTACTAGCATATACTCTATTCCCATATGTTCTATGAAAATCTATTTTTCTTGAACTTTCTCCTTGACAACTAAGATCTTGATGTTTATATGATTCGATTTTGTCAAGCTTTTGTTGTTGTTGGAGTATAATACTGCTGACTTGTTATCACAGAATATCGTTAATGGCTTTTCAATGTCATTTACTATACGAAGCTCGGTGACAAAGTTTCGCAACCATATGCCATGTTTGGATGCCTCAAAGCAAGCAACGTATTTTGCCTCCATTGTTGAGGAGGCTACAATAGTCTGTTTATTAGACTTCCATACCATAGCTCCTCCAGCCAAAATGAAGATACATCATGAAGTAGAGCGTCTACTATCTTGGCATCCTGCAAAATCGGAATCAGAGTATCCAATGATCTCCAAATTTTCTGATCTCCGATAAGTAAACATGTAATCCTTTGTTCTCTTCGAATAACGTATTACGCGTTTAACAGCTATCCAATGATCCATATCCGGGTTGCTCAAATATCTACCCAACACTCCCATTATGAATAATATATTGGGATGCGTGCAGACTTGAGCATACATTAAGCTCCCTAGTGCTGATGCATAAGGTTTATTATGCATTATTATCCTCTCAAGATCATTTTGGGGCATTGCTTGAGACTGAACTTGTCTCCTTTAACTACGAGTATGTCCATTGATCTACAACTTTTCATGCCATATCTACTTAATTTTTTTTTGATATAGTTCTTTTGTGATAATCTAAGAATACCTTGAGAGCGATCTCTAAGTATCTCGATTTCTAATAGAAACGAGGCATCACTAAGATCTTTCATTTCGAATTTGTTCGATAGAAATTTTTTTGTTTCATGCAACAAGCCTATATCATTACTGGCAAGTAGAATATCATCAACATATAAGCCCAAAAAGATGTATTTACTCCCATTGAACTTGCGGTATACACACTCATCTATGATATTTACTTCAAAACCATATGAGGTAATGACTTGATGAAACTTGTGATACTATTGACGGGAAGCTTGTTTGAGACTATAGATGGATTTCTTTAACTTACAAACCATAGATTTTGAATCACCTAATACAAAATTTTCTGGTTGTACCATATACATCATTTTATCAATGTCACCATTGAGAAACGCTGTCTTTACATCCATATGATGTAACTCCAAGTCAAAATGAGCTACTAGTGCCATTATGGTTCTAAAAGAGTCTTTCGATGATACCAGAGAGAAAGTCTCTTTATAGTATATGCCTTCTGATGAGCGGATAATTTATACGCTTTTTGGCATTGTTTTTAGGTAGTTTTTAGTAGGATCTAGCTACTTTTAGGGATATTTTTATTAGTTTTTAGGCAAAATTTACATTTCTGGACCTTACTATGAGTTTGTATGTTTTTCTGTGATTTCAGGTATTTTCTGGCTGAAATTGAGGGACTTGAGCAAAAGTCTGATAGGAGGCTGACAAAGGACTGCTGATGCTACTGGATTCTGACCTTCCTGCACTCGAAATAGATTTTCTGGAGCTACAGAACTCCTAATTACGCGCTCTCAACTATGTTGGAAAGTAGACATCCAGGGCTTTTTAGCAATATATAATAGTCCATACTTTGTTTGAGTTTAGATTACGCAAACTGGCGTTCAACGCCAGTCCCATGCTGCATTCTGGAGTCAAACGCCAGAAACACATCACAAACCAGAGTTAAACGCCAAAAACACGTTACAACTTGGCGTTTAACTCCAAGAGAAGCCTCTGCACGTGTAAAGCTCAAGCTCAGCCCAAGCACACACCAAAGTGGACTCTGGAAGTGGATTTCTGCATTTAGACTTATTTCTGTAAACCCTAGTAACTAGTTTAGTATACATAGAACTTTTTACTATTGTACTAGGGGTCTTGGCTTTTGATTGATCTTTAATCAGTGCATGCGATTTTAGACCTTCAAGGGGGGCTGGCCATTCAGCCATGCCTGGACCATCACTTGTGTATTTTCAACGGTGGAGTTTCTACACACCATAAATTAATGGTGTGGAGCTCTGCTGTACCTCGAGTTTTAATGCAATTACTACTATTTTCTATTCAATTCAGCTTATTCTTGTTCTAAGATATTCGTTGCACTTCAACCTGATGGATGTGATGATCTGTGACACTCATCATCATCCATCCTTATGAACGCGTGCTTGACAACTACTTCCGTTTTACCTTAGACCGAGCGTGTATCTCTTGGATTCCTTAATAAGAGTCTTCGTGGTATAAGCTAGAATTATTGGTGGCCATTCCTGAGAATCCGAAAAGTTTAAACCTTGTCTGTGGTATTCCGAGTATGATTCAGGGATTGAATGACTGTGACGAGCTTCAAACTCGCGATTGTTGGGCGTAGTGACAGATGCAAAAGAATCAACGGATTCTATTCCGACATGATCGAGAACCGACAGATGATTAGTCATGCTGTGACAAGAGCATTTGGACCATTTTCACTGAGAGGATGGGAAGTAGCCATTGACAACAGTGATGCTCTACATACAGCTTGCCATAGAAAGGAGTAAGAATGATTGGAGGAAGACAGTAGGAAAGCAGAGATTCAGAAGGGACAAAGGATCTCCATACACTTATCTGAAATTTCCACCAAGGATTTACATAAGTATCTCTATCTTTATTTTATGCTTTATTTATCTTTATATTCGAAAACCATTATAACTATTTGAATCCGCCTGACTGAGATTTACAAGATGACCATAGCTTGCTTCATACCAATAATCTCCGTGGGATCGACCCTTACTCACGTAAGGTTTATTACTTGGACGACCCAGTGCACTTGCTGGTTAGTTGTGCGAAGTTGTGAAGAATGTGAGTGAACCATAGTAGTGTGCACCAAGTTTTTGGAGCCATTACTAAGAATTGTTCAAGTTATGAAAAGTGTAAATCACAATTTTCCCTATCAAGTTTTTGGCGCCGTTGCCGGGGATTGTTTGAGTTTGGACAACTGACGGTTCATCTTGTTGCTCAGATTAGGTAATTTTCTTTTCAAAAATTTTTCAAAAATCTTTCAAAAATTTTTTCTTTGTTTTCGTTTTTCCAAAAGAAATATTTTAGAAAAATCCAAAAAAATTAATAAAATCATAAAAACCAAAAAAAAGGTTTTGTGTTTCTTGTTTGAATCTAGTATCAATTTTTAAGTTTGGTGTCAATTTCATGTTTTTAAAATTTATGCATTTTTTCGAAAAATCCATGCATGTGTTCTTCATGATCTTCAAGTTGTTCTTGATAAGTCTTCTTGTTTGATCTTCATATTTTCTTATTTTGTGTCTTTTGTTGTTTTTCATATGCATTTTTGCATTCATAGTGTCTAAGCATTGAACATTTCTAAGTTTGGTATCTTTCATGTTTTCCTCTCTTGAAAATTTTTTAAAAAATAAGTCTTGATGTTCATCTTGATCTTCAAAGTGTTCTTGGTGTTCATCTTGACGTTCATAATGTTCTTGCATACATCTTGTGTTTTGATCCAAAATTTTCATGTTTTGGGTCATATTTGTGTTTTTCTCTCTCATCATTAAAAATTTAAAAATCAAAAAAATATTTTTTCCTTATTTTACTCAAAATTTTCGAAATCTTTGAGTTGACTTGGTCAAAAAATTTTTTAAATAAGTTGTTTCTTGTTAGTCAAGTCAAGATTTCAATTTTAAATATCTTATCTCTTCAAAATCTTTTTCAAAATCAAATCTTTTCTTTTTCTTTTTATTATTTTCAAAAATTCTTTAAAAATGATTTTCAAATTCTTTTTCTTAATCTCATTTCAAAATTTCCAAACTTTACTAACAATTAATGTGATTGATTCAAAAATTTGAAGTTTGTTACTTTCTTGTTAAGAAAGGTTCAATCTTTAAATTCTAGAATCATATCTTTTAGTTTCTTGTTAGTCAAGTAATCAATTTTAATTTTAAAATCAAATCTTTTTCAAAATAAATTTCAACCATATCTTTTCAATTCATATCTTTTTCAAAATCAATTTCAAAAATCTTTTCTAATTTCTTATCTTTTCAAAATTGACTTTCAAATCTTTTTCAACTAACTAATTGACTTTTTGTTTTACTATTTCTTATCTTTTTCAAAACCACCTAACTACTTTTCTCTCTCTAATTTTCGAAAATTCCTCACTCTTTTTCAAAATTCTTTTAATTAACTAATTGTTTCAAATTTTAATTTTAATTTTATTTCTTCTCTCAATTTTCGAAAATCAATCACTAACCATTTTTCAAAAACAATTTTCGAAAATTCTCTCCCTCTCATCTCTTTCTATTTATTTTATTTATTTACTAATACTTCTCTTCATCTTAAAATTTGAACCATCTCTTCTCTTCTGTGTTCGAATTTTTCTCATCCTTCTTCTATTCTTTTCTTCTTCTACTGACATAAAGGAATCTCTATACTATGACATAGAGGATTCCTCTTCCTTTTCTGTTCTCTTCTTATTCATATGAGCAGGAGCAAGGACAAGAACATTCTTGTTGAAGCAGATCCTGAACCTGAAAGGACTCTGAAGAAGAAACTAAGAGAAGCTAAAGCACAACAATCTAGAGAAAACCTTACAGAGAATCTCAAAAAAGAAAGAGACATGGCCGAACCCAATAACAATGGTGGAGGCGTAAGGAGGATGCTTGGTGATTATACTACACCTACTTCCAATTTTTATGGAAGAAGCATCTCAATCCCTGCCATTGGAGCAAACAATTTTGAGTTGAAGCCTCAACTAGTTGCTCTGATGCAACAGAACTACAAGTTCCATGGACTTTCATCAGAAGATCCCTATCAGTTTTTAACTGAATTCTTGTAAATCTGTGATACTGTTAAGACTAATGGATTAGATCCTGAAGTTTACAGGCTCATGCTTTTCCCTTTTGCTATAAGAGACAGAGCTAGAACATGGTTGGACTCACAACCTAAAAATAGCCTGGACTCTTGGGATAAGCTGGTCACGACCTTCTTGGCCAAGTTCTTTCCTTCTCAAAAGCTGAGCAAGCTTAGAGTGGATCTTCAAACCTTCAAGCAAAAAGATGGTAAATCCCTCTATGAAGCTTGGGAAAGATACAAGCAATTGACCAAAAAGTGTCCTTCTGACATGCTTTCAGAATGGACCATTTTGGATATATTCTATGATGGTCTATCTGAATTCTCTAAGATGTCACTGGACCATTCTGCAAGTGGATCCATTCACCTAAAGAAAACGCCTGCAGAAGCTCAAGAACTCATTGACATGGTTGCGAATAACCAATTCATGTACACCTTTAAGAGGAACCCTGTGAGTAATGGGACGCCTCAGAAGATGGGAGTTCTTGAAATTGATGCTCTGCATGCCATATTGGCTCAGAACAAAATGTTGACTCAGCAAGTCAACATGATTTCTCAAAGTTTGAATGGATGGCAAAATGTATCCAACAGTACTAAAGAGGCATCTTCTGAAGAAGAAGCTTATGATCTTGAAAACCCTGCAATGGCAAAGGTAAATTACATGGGTGAACCTTATGGAAACACCTATAATTTCTCATGGAGAAATCATCCAAATTTCTCATGGAAGGATCAACAAAAGCCTCAACAAGGCTTTAATAATGGTGGAAGAAACAGGCTTAGCAATAGCAATCCTTTTCCATCATCTTCTCAGCAACACACAGAGAATTTTGAGCAGAGCCCCTCTAGCTTAGCAAACATAGTCTCTGATCTGTCTAAGGCCACTTTAAGTTTCATGAGTGAAACAAGGTCCTCCATTAGAAATTTGGAGGCACAAGTGGGTCAGCTGAGTAAGAAGATCATTGAAACTCCTCCTAGTACTCTCCCAAGCAATACAGAAGAGAATCCAAAAAAAGAGTGCAAGGCCATTGATATAATCAAAATGGCCGAATACAAAAAGGAGGATAAGGACGTGGATCCCAGTGAGGAAGACCTCCTGGGACGTCCTCTGAACAATAAGGAGTTCCCTATTGAGGACCTAAAGGAATCTGAGGCTCATATAGAGACCATAGAGATTCCATTAAACTTCTTTCTACCATTCATGAGCTCTGAAGAGGATGAAGATGTAACTGGAGAGCAAGTTACTCAATATCTAGGAGCCATCATGAAGTTGAATGCCAAGTTATTTGGTAATGAGACTTGGGAAGGTGAACTTCCCTTGCTCATTTGTGAACTAGATACATGGGTTCAGCAAACTCTACCTCAAAAGAAACAAGATCCTGGTAAATTCTTAATACCCTGTACCATAGGCACCATGACCTTTGAGAAGGCTCTGTGTGACCTGGGGTCAGGTATAAATCTTATGCCACTCTCTATAATGGAGAAACTGGGGATCTTTGAGGTACAGGCTGCCACATTCTCATTAGAGATGGCAAACAAGTCAATAAGACAAGCTTATGGATTGGTAGAGGACGTGTTAGTGAAGGTTAAAGGCCTTTACATCTCTACTGATTTCATAATCCTAGACACTGGAAGGAGAAGGATGAAGGCATCATCCTTGGAAGACCCTTCCTAGCCACAGCAGGAGCTGTGATTGATGTTGACAGAGGTGAGCTAGTCCTTCAATTGAATGGGGACTACCTTGTGTTTAAAGCTCAATGTTATCCTTCTGTAAATCAAACTCTAAGTTTGGTGTTGGGAGGTCCCAACAATGCTCTGAACATCTGTGAAGCTCCATGAGAGCTCACTGTCAAGCTATTAACATTAAAGAAGCACTTATTGGGAGGCAACTCAATTTTTATTTATCTATATTTCTATTGTTCTTTTATGTTTTATTAGGTTTATGATCATGTGGAGTCACAAAATAATTGCAAAAATTAAAAACAGAATCAAAAACAGTAGAAGAAAAAGCACACCCTGGAGGAAGAGCTTACTGGCGTTTAAACGCCAGTAAGGAGCATCTGGCTGGCGTTCAACGCCAGAATAGAGCATGAATCTGGCGTTGAATGCCAAAAATAAGCAGCAGTCTGGCGTTTAAACGCTAGGATTGCACCCTGAGGAAAGCTGGCATTTAACGCCAGAAACAAGCATCAGGCTGGCGTTTTACGCCAGAAACATGCTACATCTGGGCATTTAACGCCAGAAACAATCATCAATCCGGCGTTAAACACCAGGATTGCATACAGAGGGCGTTTTACACACCTAATTGGTGCAGGGATGATAAAGCTTTGACACCTCAGGATCTGTGGATCCCACAGGATCACCTCAGGAATTGTGGACCCCACAGGATCCCCACCTACCTCAACTCACCTTCTCTCCTCATCACACAATCCAATAACACTCTTCCCCAAACACCCTTCACCAATCACCTCAATCTCTCTTCCCCATCACCTTTTCACCACTCACATCCATCTACTCTTCCCCATAAACCCCAGCTACTTTCAAATTCAAAATCTCTTTCCCACCCAAACCCACGCTAAATGACCGAACCCCACTCCCTCTCCCTCCACTATATAAACCCCTCCATCCTTTTTCATTTTCACACAACACAACCCTCTCCTCTCCCCTTGGCCGAAACCCACACATCTCTCCCTCTCCTCCATATCTTCTTCCTCTTCTTATATTCTTTCTTTTCTTTTGCTCGAGGACAAGCAACATTCTAAGTTTGGTGTGGTAAAAGCATAGCTTTTTTGTTTTTCCATAACCATTGATGGCACCTAAGGTCAGAGAAACCTCTAGAAAGAGGAAAGGGAAAACAAAAGCTTCCACCTCCGAGTCATGGGAGATGGAGAGATTTATCTCAAAAGCCCATCAAGACCACTTCTATAAAGTTGTGGCCAAGAAGAAGGTCATCCCTGAGGTCCCTTTCATGCTCAAGAAAAATGAGTATCCGGAGATCCGACATGAGATCCAAAGAAGAGGTTGGGAAGTTCTTACCAACCCCATTCAACAAGTCGGAATCTTAATAGTTCAAGAGTTCTATGCCAATGCATGGATCACTAGGAACCATGATCAAAGTATGAACCCGAATCCAAAGAATTGGCTTACAATGGTTCAGGAAAAATGCTTAGATTTCAGTCTGAAAAATGTGAGGTTGGCATTCAACTTACCTATGATGCAAGAAGACGCATGCCCCTACACTAAAAGGGTCAACTTTGATCAAAGGTGGACCAAGTCCTCATGGACATATGTATGGAAGGAGCTCAATAGAAAAGAGACTCCAAAGGCAAGCCGGTTCAATTGAGAAGACTGGACCTTAAGCCTGTGGCAAGAGGATGGTTAGAGTTCATCCAACGCTCCATCATCCCTACTAGTAACCAATCCGAAGTTACTGTGGATTGGGCCATCATGATCCATAGCATCATGATTGGAGAGGAAGTAGAAGTTCATGAAGTCATCTCTCTAGAACTCTACAAAGTAGCTGAAAAACCCTCCACCTTGGCAAGGCTAGCTTTTCCTCATCTCATTTGCTATCTATGCTACTCAGCTGGAGTTGTCATAGAAGGAGACATCCTCATTGAAGAGGACAAGCCCATCACTAAGAAGAGGATGGAGCAAACAAGAGAGGCCATCCATGGATCTCAAAAGACGCATGAGGAAGCTCATCATCAAGAAATTTCTGAGATGCCTCAAGGGATGTATTTTCCTCCAAACAACTATTGGGAACAACTTAACACTTCTCTAGAAGGATTGAGTCATGACATGACCCAATTAGAGGTGGAACACCAAGAGCACTCCATCATTCTCAATGAAATTAGAGAAGATCAAAGAGCTATGAGGGAGGAGCAACAAAGGCAAGGAAGAGACATAGAGGAGCTCAAGGATGCCATTGGTCCTTCAAGAAGAAGACGCCATCATCACTAAGGTGGACTCATTCCTTAACTTCCTTGTTCTTATCTTTCTGTTTTTCAATTTTTGAGCTTCATGTTTGCCTATGTTTGTGTCTTTACTACATGATCATTAGTGTTTAGTAACCATGTCTTAAGGCTATGAATAATTCCATGAATCATTCACCTTTCTTAAATGAAAAATGTTTTTAATACAAAAGAACAAGAAGTACATGAGTTTCGAATTCATCCTTGAAATTAGTTTAATTATATTGATGTGGTGACAATACTTTTTGTTTTCTGAATGAATGCTTGAACAGTGCATATTTTTTATCTTGTTGTTTATGAATGTTAAAATTGTTGGCTCTTGAAAGAATGATGAAAAAGAGAAATATTGTTGATGATCTAAAAATCATAAAATTGATTCTTGAAGCAAGAAAAAGTAGTGAAAAAGAAAAAGCTTGCAAAAAAAAGGTGGCGAACAAAATTATGAAAGAAAAAGAAAAAGCAAGCAAAAAAAGTCAATAGCCCTTAAAACCAAAAGGCAAGGGTAAAAAGGATCCAAGGCTTTGAGCATCAATGGATAGGAGGGCCCAAGGAAATAAAATCCAGGCCTAAGCGGCTAAATCAAGTTGTTCCTAACTATGTGCTTGTGGCATGCAGGTCCAAGTGAAAAGCTTGAGACTGAGTGGTTAAAGTCGTGATCCAAAGCAAAAAGAGTGTGCTTAAGAGCTCTGGACACCTCTAATTGGGGACTTTAGCAAAGCTGAGTCACAATCTGAAAAGGTGCACCTAGTCATGTGTCTGTGGCATTTATGTATCCGGTGGTAGTACTGGAAAACAAAGTGCTTAGGGCCACGGCCAAGACTCATAAAAGTAGCTGTGTTTAAGAGTCAACATACTTAACTAGGAGAATCAATAAGACTATCTTAACTCTGAGTTTCTATAGAAGCCAATCATTCTAAACTTCAAAGGATAAAGTGAGATGCCAAAACTGTTCAGAAGCAAAAAGCTACAAGTCCCGCTCATCTAATTAGAACTAATATTCATTGATATTTTGAGATTTATAGTATATTCTCTTCTTTTTATCCTATTTTATTTTTAGTTGCTTGGAGACAAGCAACAATTTAAGTTTGGTGTTGTGATGAGCGGATAATTTATACGCTTTTTGGCATTGTTTTTAGGTAGTTTTTAGTAGGATCTAGCTACTTTTAGAGATGTTTTTATTAGCTTTTATGAAAAATTCACATTTCTGGACTTTACTATCAGTTTATGTGTTTTTCTGTGATTTCAGGTATATTCTGGCTGAAATTGAGGGACCTGAGCAAAAGTCTAATAGGAGGCTGACAAAGGACTGCTGATGCTGTTAGATTCTGACCTCCCTGCACTCGAAATGATTTTCGGGAGCTACAGAACTCCAAATGGCGCACTCTCAACTGCGTTGAAAAGTAGACATTCAGGACTTTTCAGCAATACATAATAGTCCATACTTTGTTTGAGTTTAGATTACGCAAACTGGCGTTCAACGCCAGTCCCATACTGCATTCTGGAGTCAAACGCCAGAAACACGTCACAAACCAGAGTTAAACGCCAAAAACACGTTACAACTTGGCGTTTAACTCCAAGAAAAGCCTCTGCATGTGTAAAGCTCAAGCTCAGCCCAAGCACACACCAAAGTAGGCTCCGGAAATGGATTTCTGCATTTAGACTTATTTCTGTAAACCCTAGTAACTAGTTTAGTATACATAGAACTTTTTACTATTGTACTAGGGGTCTTGGCTTTTGATTGATCTTTAATCAGTGTATGCGATTTTAGACCTTCAAGGGGGGCTGGCCATTCAGCCATGCTTGGACCATCACTTATGTATTTCAACGGTGGAGTTTCTACACACCATAGATTAAGGGTGTGGAGCTCTGCTGTATCTCGAGTTTTAATGCAATTACTACTATTTTCTATTCAATTCAGCTTATTCTTGTTCTAAGATATTCGTTGCACTTCAACCTGATGGATGTGATGATCCGTGACACTCATCATCATCCATCCTTATGAACGCGTGCTTGACAACTACTTCCGTTTTACCTTAGACCGAGCGTGTATATCTTGGATTCCTTAATCAGAGTCTTCGTGGTATAAGCTAGAATTATTGGTGGCCATTCTTGAGAATCCGAAAAGTCTAAACCTTGTCTGTGGTATTCCGAGTAGGATTCAGGGATTGAATAACTGTGACGAGCTTCAAACTCGCGATTGTTGAGCGTAGTGACAAATGCAAAAGAATCAATGGATTCTATTCCGACATGATCGAGAACCGACAGATGATTAGTCATGCTGTGACAAGAGCATTTGGACTATTTTCACTGAGAGGATGGGAAGTAGCCATTGACAATGGTGATGCCCTACATACAGCTTGCCATAGAAAAGAGTAAGAATGATTTGAGGAAGACAGTAGGAAAGCAGAGATTCAGAAGGGACAAAGGATCTCCATACACTTATCTGAAATTTCCACCAAGGATTTACATAAGTATCTCTATCTTTATTTTATGCTTTATTTATCTTTATATTTGAAAACCATTATAACCATTTGAATCTGCCTGACTAAGATTTACAAGATGACCATAGCTTGCTTCATACCAACAATCTCCGTGGGATTGACCCTTACTCACGTAAGGTTTATTACTTGGACGACCCAGTGCACTTGCTGGTTAGTTGTGCGAAGTTGTGAAGAATGTGAGTGAACCATAGTAGTGTGCACCAAGTTTTTGGAGCCATTGCTAAGAATTGTTCAAGTTATGAAAAGTGTAAATCACAATTTTGCCTATCACCTTCCTTTTGAGTAAAGCCTTTAGTAATCAGACGAGCTTTATATCTCTCGACATTATTTTTAGAATCCCATTTGGTTTTAAATATCCATTTACAACCAATTGGTTTCACACTTTCAGGTAATTCTATGAGATCCCAAATGTCATTGTCTTTCATAGACTTCATCTTTTCTTTCATGGCATCGATCCACTTTTCAGAGTTAGAACTTTGCATGACTTGAAGAAAATTGATTGGGTCATTTTCTGTCAAATCAATGTGATCACTACAAAAAAAAGGCCTATGGTCACGGTAAAAAACCGTGACCATAGCTAGTAAAAAGGGTGACCATCGATCTATGGTCACGGTTTTTTACCGTGGCCTATTCTCTCATGGCCATAGGTCTATGGTTACGGTTTTTTTATCTATGATCACGGTTTCTATGGTCACGATTTTAATTTTCAAAATCTAACACTTTAGGCCACGTTTTTCTACCGTGACCATAGGTTAATATATGGTCACGCGTGAAAACCGTGACCATAGCCTTATCTATGGTCACCCCTCTTTAAAATCGTGACCATAGCCTTATCTATGGTCACGGTTTTTACCGTGACCATAGCCTTTATGGTCACCCCACCTCAAAACAGTGATTATAGCCTTATCTATGGTCACGGTTTTCACCGTGACCATAGCCTCTATGCTCACCCCTCCTCAAAGCCGTGACCATAGCCTTATTTATGATCACGATTTTTGCCGTGGCCATAGCCTCTATGGTCACCCCACCTCGTAAAAAATCGTGACCATAGGTTATTTATGGTCACCCCTCCTTAAAACCGTGACCATAGCCTTATCTATGGTCACGGTAAAAAATCGTGACCATAGGTTATTTATGATCACCCCTCCTTAAAACCGTGACCATAAATAAGGCTATGGTCACGATTTTAAAGAGGGGTGACCATAGATAAGGCTATGGTCACGGTTTTCACGCGTGACCATAGGTTATCTATGGTTACCCTATTTTAAAAACAGTGACTATAGCCTGTTGTTGTTTATGGGATTTAATTTTTTTTAAATTATAATCACATCCTAAAATGATGATAATCATAAAATAAATCTAAAAATAAGAAACTCAAGAAATCTAAATCATAAAAATTTCATTATAAGATATATATGTTTAATTTTTACTCTAAACAACACAAATCAAAATAGAGTGTAATTTATCCAATTACATGTAATACCTCAAAAAATACAGAATACATCAAAATATTACATTTACAAAACTAAGGTTATTGTAAGACTCATCCCATGTCATATATGTATGGAACATATTTTCTTCATCACATCATGTCTTCCTGCTAGCAAAATAAATAAATATCTTAGAACAGAGTAAAAATACTTTTCATGATGCAGTACATATGCAGCAAACTAAGACTATAAGATAAACTATGCTTATTTAGTTTCTTGCTTTTGGAACTTTGCAAGTTATACTTGCTGCAGTAACTCATTGAGTTTCTTCATTTGGTCAAAATAAATAAGTAATAAAAAAGAACTCATTTCCATTATTAATACGAAGGCAAACTCTAAAAAACTATTTACACCATCTATGTACTCGTTCTCAAATCTTGGTGAATCCATCCAATCTTTTGACAAAACATGATTAAACCTAATAATGCAAATATCTGAACTTACTTAATATGATCTAATAAATCAATTATACTAACAATTTAGCTACCATATACAGACTTACTACCTAAATAAATAGAATATCAAATTATTTTATATGACAAGAATGATATAAACTTACTGCTTAGTTCCTTTATTTTGAGATGCCATCTGAAGTTGTTATACACTGTGCCACAACAACTAGTCAACTCCTTTTGTCTTTACCAGTCCAAAAAAATAATCCTGTATACAAAACGAAACAAAAAAATCAAAGAAAGGTAAAGAACATTCAAGTGTAGGTAAACAAAATAATCAATTAATAAATATTAATCCTGAATTAATATAAAATACAAGATAATTTTTATTTTAAACTTCCTGAAAATAATCAATCTTAAAATGAGACAAAATCAAGTATGTTCTGGAAAATATATGCAATTTAACAATTGAAGATTTTACATATCACTAATTAGAAAATATCTTAGAAAACACAGACCTATTTCAAAAATAAAAAATATATACAAAAATCCTTAAATAACTTGAAATTATTATGTTAACGAAATCAAAGATTATAAATAATCTTACTATAATAATTGATAGCTAATATGTTGAGATATCCTTGCTCCTTAGCTTATATATGAGCAGGTTAAAAAAAGGTCTATATCTCAAACACTATATATGAATATATTTCTTCTTTGAACAAATTATTTATATCATCATTATAGAATAAACCATGTATACTTAAGATGGAAGGTAACAATAATGCATGAAAAGTAAAATGAAAGAAGCTATCTGTTTTAAAACATATTTATATATGAAAAGACAATTTTATTAGAGTATTTAAGATTCTATAATAAGGGATATAGCTAGTTCTTTTAACCTCCATTTTTTCATTCTCAGAAGTCAAATTTAAGACTATTGATTAAAGAAAATGAGTATCTGATGAATACTAGTTAATTAAGATACTAGATCTCTTCTTTCTGCAGCTTTGTCTTCGGATGAACACAACATAGAGCTTAGCTTTATTAAGCTTATAAAGCTTGTTAGAAGTTGTTAATTAGAAATGTAACAAGGCTATCGATATATAAAATTTTTGTCATGCATAATCATCAATAATATTATTATTATGATAAATCATGCACTAATTATCAGCTTAATAAGACTATATATATAACAATAAGCACATACAAATCAAGTATATATATATAAGGTTATTAATTAAGATGGAAATGAATTAGATGAAGTATGGTTGAAAGTTGAAACCTTGTGTTTGCATATTCATAAAGTTTTGTAGTGCTGGAGAATATAACAAGACCAACTTCTGCATCGCAGAAGATAGCAAGCTCTTTAGTTTTATTCTATTTTATAACTCAAAACATTCAAATAGATACTTACTATAGATAATAAAAAATACATGATCCACAAATTGATGCAAATTATTTAACTCTCACAATATCCAAATTCCCTCATATTAACCAGAACTTTTTCAATCACTCCCACCCAAAGCATCCTAAACTAGAAGACATGCCCTTATTGTAAAGGAAATTAAACTTTTTCCATATTTTTCAAAAGCTTTTTCACTAAACATCTGCAGCATAAGATTCATTTGAAGCAGTAAGAATAGGGTAGCATAGCATTCATTTGAAGCACTAAGAATAGAGTAGATGATACCAAGACACACATTTCACATGGAAAACATTAAACAATTACATGATCCTAAATAGAATGAAGTACTAAATTAGCAAATTAGAAAACTTATATACTAAATCTATAAAAATCAGCCGCATTTAAAAGGAGAATGTAATAAGAGACAAGCATGAATGCATCATACATAATATTCCTCTAAAATAACTAGATATATTAATAGAAGCAGCAGCAGTAGTGCTACAATAGATTACAAGCATATGCCCCTAGCTAATAAATAAACAAATTACAAGCCTTAAAAGTTGAAAGTTAAAAGTCAAACTTGCATTCCATTTATTATGCTTCGGTTACAGGGTATCCCTATATGTATTAATACACTTTCAATTAGAATCATAGCATATGATATATAGCTAAAGAGCAACCCTAAAGGGACTCTCCGAATGCAGATCAATGCTCGTTAGAATTGAAATTATGAGATCAAATTGAAAAAACTTAGCTAATTGTAAAAACTAAACTAATTAAATTCTTGTGGTTTCTTTGCAGACATAGAGATAAAAATATCAACACAGATTAAGAACGCAACAGAGTGTTTGTAGAAAAGAAAAGAAAAAAACTTACTTGGAATACTCAATGGAGTGAGTGAGTGCTGACACGAAGAGCTTTGAGGGCTTTGTACACCAGGCCCGTGAAGCTGGCGATTTGCAGAGTTGGGGAGAGCTTTGAGACTTCCACAACGATGACACGAACAGCGACAGGTTTAAGGCTTCGAGACAAGCTCCAGGATGACCCAACAAACGCTAATGACGGACGGTGGGCAAAGCGGAGCTGATGCCCAACTTCATGAGTTGGAGCAAGACGACAACGGACAGTGGGCTTCGAAGCTGGTGACCAACAACTGGGTTTTGCACGACGAGAGAGAGGAGAAGGGTGCGTGGCTGGGTAGGAAAGAAGGCTTAGCCAATTCTCTTTTTTTTTTAACCCTAACTTAGGAACTTACGAGCTGAAGGATTGGGGAAATTTGGGGGGAACTTACGAGGGAATGGGAAAAGTTTGGGGGATGAGGGATTTTGGTTGGGGGGAGGGAGGGTGTTTGCAAGACGTCGTCTGGGTAAAAATATGTGGATTTTTAAAAGGAAGAGAAACGACTCCGTTTTGGACAAGGTACTCTATGGTCACCCTTTTTTAAAAAACCGTGACCATAGATCCTTTTTGGTCACCGTAAAAAACCGTGACCATAGATCCATTTAGGCCACTTCCTAAACCGTGACCATAGACCCTTTTAGGTCACCCCTCAAAACCGTGACCATAAACCACTTTAAGCCACCTTCCAAAACCGTGACCATAGACCCTTTTAGGTCACCCTTTTATGAAAAACCGTGATCATAAACCCTTTTTGGTCACTGTAAAAAACCGTGACCATAGACCCCTTTAGATCACCCCCAAAACCGTGACTATAGACCCTTTTAGGCCACCCCCAAAACCGTGATCATAGACCACTTTAGGCCACCCCTCAAAACCGCGATCATAGACCCTTTTAGGACACCTTTTTTTTGAAAAACCATGACCATAGACCCTTTTTGGTCACTGTAAAAAATCGTGACCATAGACACCTTTAGATCACCCCCTAAAACCGTGACCATAGACCCTTTTAGGCCACCCTTTTTTAAAAAACCGTGACCATAGATACTTCATAGTCACATTTTTTTTAAAAACCGTGACCATAGCTTTTTTTTTGTCACGGTAAAAAACTGTGACCATAGAGGGTCTATGGTCACAGTTTTTTACCATGACCAAAAAAACCGTGGCCATAGACCCAAAATGTTGTAGTGGATTCTCATGTTCTTGGAGATAGACTACATATTCATCTAAAATTGCACTTTTTCTTTCTCTGTTGAATCTCTTTAATGGCGCTTCTTGAGATTGTTGAGCTTGTTGTATGGGTTGGGGTTGAGGAGGATTCTCAATATTTTCCTATGTTGTAGTAGTATCTTGAGCAACAATAATATTATCATTGTTCTCTTGTATTATAACTAGATCCAGAGTATGACTCTCGTTGTGCTTTTGTACTATAACTGTATCTTGAACAATGATAGGCACAAAGACCTAATCATTGTCAGTTATAGAATCCTCATCAAAAGCAACATTCATAGTATTTTCTCCCCCCTCCCTCCAAACTCAACATTCTCAAGAAATCTCGCATTTTCTGTTTCAAAAATAGACCTTGATGCAAGATTGTAAAATTGTACCCCCGTGAAAGGTCAGCGTAACGAACAAAATAGCAACTAATTGTCTTTGAGTCCAATTTTCTTTCATGCGGCCTATAAGGTCACGCCTTAACTAGACATCCCCAAATATGCAAATGCTTTATACTGGGCCTTTTCCCAGTCCAAATTTCATAAGGGATTTTGTTAACTGCTTTGCTTGGCACCCTATTAAGGATGTACACTGTGGTCTTTAAGGCTTTTCCTCAGAGTGATTCAGGCAAGGAATACTGACTAATCATACTTCTCATCATGTCCTTAAGAGTTCGGTTCCTTCGCTCTGCAACACCATTCATGCTAGGTTTGCCCGCCATAGTGTATTGTGGAACAATACCATACTCTTCTAGGAAAAGAACAATAGGCCCGGGATGTTGCTCACCTAAACCGTCATATCTTCCGTAGTATTCACCACCACGATCAGATTTGACAGTTTTAATTTTCTTCCTAAGTTAAAGTTCAACTTCAACTTTGAAAGACTTGAAAACATCCAAGGCTTGGGACTTTTCATAAATTAAATATAGATATCTGTAATGAAAGTGTTGTCTATCCAAAAGACAATAGAAAATGGGTCACATATATCGATATGTATTAGTTTTAAGACATCTTTAGTTCTCTCGACACTTAATTTTCTTTCGTTTGTCCTTTTTCTTTTTATGCACTCAATTATAATTTAATAATAATTGTTGGATGTTTTCTTGGATGTTTTCAATAATAATTTAATAATAATACTCTTTTAACATTTCAGAATGAATTATCAATTTTATGAGTATCATTATATATATATATACAAAAATTAAAACATGCTTATATTATATTATCAGCACACAAGAATATATATAATCGAAAGAATAATAATATACATGTATATATATAAATGGCCGAAAACAAACGTAAGCAAGTTCAACGCAAACAATATATATAGAGGAGGGCATATCGATATATATTGATTCGATAATAGAAAACAAAGTTCATATGCCTGCAACAATTTTATAACGTAAACAATATATATATTGATTCGATAATAGAAAAAATAATAAAATTGAATATTTTCGATAACTAAATTATGATAGCTCTGATATTATTTGTTAGAATAAGTTATTTTATTAATTCAGATTATCTATGTTGAATCACTAAAAATATATCATAATACGAAAACGTATTTTTACTCATAAAAATAAAAAGTTGACGGAAGGATTGTCTCAATCTTGTTATTCTTTTGATCTTCCTCAACCAAAGCCTTCTGTATTCTTATTAGGGCTGAATTGTGATTCTTCTGATGGAGAAAGAGCGACAAAAGCGACTTGATGTATTGGGGAGACCGAACCCTGAAAGCACTATTTATATTTGAACATGACACCCATTAAACTCTAAAGTCCAAATAAAAATAATATCTAAAATTCAAAAGATAATATATCTAAAATCTAAAAGATAATATCTAGTTTTAATCTCATTTAATTCCAAATCATTACTTATTCAACTTAACATTTATAACAATAAATAAAATCATCATTATATAAGTCATTTAATTTAAAATAACATTATTATTTGTGATTATAATTAATAAATGTATTGTTCACAAATAAATTAAAAAATTAAAATAATTTTCTAACCGTATGAATAAAAAGAGTAAATTAAGTGTAAGTGTAGCTGCTGTTTGAATAATAAAAGAAAACAAAGTTGAAATCGTGGATCACGTTTTGAGAGAGAATCTCCATTATTGATTTCAAAATCAACCATTCATATTGACAATTTTTCTATCCAAATCCTTAATCATGATTTGTATTAACTCATGTAAAATCATCATATCTACTACATATTACATGGTACTGCCATCATAATTTAGTATTGTACTCGTTAAATCATCGTATTAAAAATAAAAAATGTTCACGTGTATTTTTTTATTTGTTATAAATACTATTTATTATGACCGATTTTAGATTTACTAGAGAGACAGAGATTTATTGTATACGAATCCATAAAAATCACAGATTAATATGTATATATATATCATATATGTAAAAGTTTTTAACTGTGAGTGTGTTTTATATATGTAATTTTTATAAGTAAATTCTTACTTATATTTAAAAAAATGAAAACAATATTGTTTATTTTCTATTTTTATTTTTTAAGAATGTAAATAAAAAATTAAAAAATTTTTTTTAAGCGTAATAAAAAATCAACATTTTTACGTGTTATATATAATATTTAAAACATATGTTAATATCAAATGATAATTTTGTGGACATTATAAAATATATTATTATATAATAGTTAATTTTGTTAAAATAATATTATATATAATATTTTGAATAAAATGCATATTTATAAATATTTTGATAAAAAATATATTAAAATATAATTATATATGTATCTACTAATATATTTTATATTTATGAAAATTAATATTCTTTTTTTATAATATTTTTTAATATTCATTTAATAACATCTAATGATTCTCAAAAGTAACACATCTAATACATATATACAAAATTACGAAGTTCGTTTTAGATGTACCTATATTATATTAATATATAATATAATTTGGGTATGGCTCACTTAACTGATTTTGTTGGATTTTTTGGTCTAATTGAGAAAAGTTTTGAGAACATTTAAATTAAGAAAAAAATGTCTATTTTGATTTATTTTTGACAAAGTCTTTTTTTATGAACAGTTTCTATCTTCAGGGGTAGAACTAGAATAATTTTTTGGAGGGACTGATATAAGAAAATATAATTTTAGAAGGGAAGAATAAAATTAGAAAAGCTAATGTAAAAAATTAAAGAACTATATACATACAAAAATTTAAATTTGAAAGGGACATTGCTCTCCTTAAAATCTACGAGGCTCTGCTCTTAGTTATCTTCCTCTTGTAATGAAAAAAAAATTTTAATAATTTGTCTCAAAAAATTTAAACTAATTTTTTAACCAGAACTAGTATATTATTATATTAGAAAATAAAATTTAAATAAGTCATATTTATTAAAATTATGTCTAATTATTATATAAATTACGAATTGATAAAAATTAAAAAAATATTGATAATTTTTTCATTAATTTTCATTTATATTATATCACTATTAATACCAACCTTTTCTATTAGACTAGCATTATTTACTAAAATAATTATCGAAATTAAAAAAAATTTAATATTATCAAAAAATAAAATAATATAAAAAAATATCAATCCAAGTAAGATGAGAATGAAAAGAAAAATATTTTTTTAAAAAGAAAAAGAAAAAGAATATCAATTAGAAAAAAAAATATTTATGTTACTCTTGAACATATTTAAATATTTTGCACTATAGAATGAAAAGAGGGTAAAAAACGAGAAGATGAGAAATAACAATGAGAAAAAATAAATAAGTGAGAAAAGAGAAAAATAGAGAACAAGTAGAGTTAATATGAAAAAGAAAAAGAGAAAAAATAGGAGAATCAAAGAACATGAATAGCATATCAAAGACTTAAAAAGAAGAGAAAAAAGAAGAGAAAGAAAAAAAAAATTTTGGTATAAAAAGACAAAAGTTAAAATAAAAAACTTAATTAAGAATATAAGTAAAAAATTTTATATTTTAATATTTGTCTCAATATTTTAATTATTTGATAGTATATAAATTTTATTATTTATGTGTTATTATATATTATTATATTCTACATTATTTTGTGTTTTTAAATATGAAATGTGTTTGATAGTATGAGTATATCACTATATCACAAATATTTTTTTTTAGTCACATATTTAAGGAGATGTTAGAACTCGAGATCTATATATGAAAACTAAAAGAAAAGGACAAATGCCATATGAAAATTTTCATTCTACATTCTAAAAGTCCTCTTAAGACTAGATGACTAAGACATGGAAAGAAAAATGTGACGGAAATTTTCGGCTTTGAATAATTTTTTGTTTTTAAACATGGGATTTTAAATGCATGAGCGCACACAGTAAAGATTTAAGGGTTGGTTTACCTTCTTCTCTATTGGAAGCTACTCAGCACTATTTTTTTTTTTTCGCATGCCATTTATGCTTTGCATCTTTTTAACTATTTCTTACATCACATTCATAGCATCAGGGCAGTAATTATTGTTTTTTGTTCAATTAAGAAGAGCTTTTAAAAACTGTAACTTTCACTATAATTTCTTCTCTCGTGTAAATACTTATTTGTTCTGTTACTGTGGGTTTCGCTTAGTCCTAAAAATAAAATTTGGAGACAAAACTAAAATTATGGATAAACATAAAAATATTTAAAGTTTATTTGAGGAGTTTAGCTAACATGTGTCCTCAGACACATGATAAGTTTATGAATAGTAGAAAATTTTAATTGTTTTTATTTAATAAATGTAAAATAAATGTATTAAAAATTTAGGTAGTGTTTAGCATGAAAAAATGTTTTCTATTTTTATTTTTAATTTTTATTTTTCAAAAACTATTTTTGTTTTCAAATTTTCAGATTTTAGAAAATATGTTTGTTTTTATCATTGTTTTCAATTTTCAAAAAAAAAAATAAAACACTAAAAACATGTGTTGGTTTGATTGTTTTCAATATATTAAAAATCTTTAAAATAATATTATATGAACAAATAGTCATGCATAAATTCATTCTTATTAAAATGTCATAGTTATGCATAAATCCATTTCATTCTTCTTAAACATCATATAGTTCCTTCACAAGTATAAATACATACAATTAACAAATAAACTAGAATTTAAAAGATTTAATTATTTTGCAGGTCTTTAAGTTTTATCGAATTTTCAATTAGATTCCTATACTTTTTTTTCTTTTTAATTGAGTCTCTATACGTCAATTTTTTTTGCAATTTAGTCCCCTTTAACGTTAAACGTCAAAAAAGTTAGTAAATCATGAAATTACTTGTATATCCCTGTGTTCGACCTTTCTCGTCATCTTTCCATTATTCACCATTCTCTCTAAATAGCCACTTTCTAAAATCTTCTCTCCCACAACTATAGAGTAACAATAATAATAAAAATAAATAATAATGATAACACATTAATTAGTTCAATTTTCACCATTGCATGCAGCTAACTTCTCCACCACCACTATCACCGCCACCATGACCTCGTCCCATCATCCCCGCCGCCACGATTCCTTCCCATGTTCCTTCCCTCCCTTGTCCTCCACGCCACCCTCCTCCTTCGCTATTCCCATCCCAACCCCACCCCGCCCCCACCCAAACCCATCATAAATTCTCCTCATTCTCCCTTTTCCCACCATCTTCCCTTTCTGCAGACCCGCTACAACCAACATCTCCACCATCTCGCCGGTGCCATAGCCACAGCGAATCTTTACCTGGCCTATCCTTCCCTCTGATTATCCGTCCCATTTCCAACCACAACCGTCGCGACTCTTGTTCCGATTACTTCCCACTATCGCCTACTTCGTGTGCTGAAATGCCGTCATCTTTCACCACCAGTAACAATGCAACGACACTGACATCCTCTCAACAAAGCCAACAACTTGTTTATTATGAATCAGATCCAGTTTTTATGCCTCCTACGTTACCATTGGAATCACCACAACCATTATGCCCTTCAAGCTACTTCTATGACCAACAATATAACTACGTTGCAAAAGCCAAATAAGGTCTCTATGTTAAACAAAGCGATCTGGCATGGCCGTTTGGGAATCTTCAAGGGATCGACGTCGATGACTTCAGGAAAACTGCATACGAGCTATTCTTCACGCATGTAGGTCCTCGTCAGGCTTCGGTGACCAAAGCAACCTCACATTCTATTTGAAGCATGAGAATAATAATGATGCGAGTGAGTGCTGGTGGAGCGCCGGTGTCGTAGTCGAGTAAGGTGAAGCGTGCGCTAAGGTTGAAAATGATTAGGAGAACTTTAGATCAGATAATTTCGGTGGCGAAGTCTCTAACAGTGTCACGGTTGATATCAACTTTGGTGTCGCCATTGGTGTGGCCGGTGGTGGGAGGTAGCAGCCCCAAGTCTTAGTTGGTGAAGCTGAGGAAGTAGATGAGTATGGCGGATGTAATGAGGGTGCAGATGCGTGCGATGCTGGTCCACTGCTTGCATACGCTTTCCATAAATTTTCTTTTTTTCTTTTTCGTTGGTTTTGATCAGATCTGCGAAGGGAGTAAGAGCGGGGATGAGAGAGCAAGAGGTGAGAGTAGGATCAGAGAGGGAGGGCATGGAGTTTCTGAATCTAAAAAAATGCTAAGAGTGTTTTTGAAATTTAAAAATATTGAGGTACTTTAGATTAGGTTTTCTATCTTTAATTTTAGAATATTCCTTTTTTAACAGAATATTTTGTTATCTTAGACATTTTTCCTATAGTAGGAACTTAATTAAAAAAATTAAATGGTTAGGGCCCAATTGAAAAGGAAAAAATATTGGGATCTAATTAAAAATTCGATGAAACTATAGAACCTGAGAGTAATTAAACCAACTTAAAATGTCATAGTTATGCATAATGTCATAGTCATGCATAAATCGATTTCATTCTTCTTATACTTCATGTAGTTCCTTCACAAGTATAAATACAGTTAACAAATAAACTAAAACTTTAACACAAAAAATGCAAACAATTTTCTAAATTAGTTACTAATAAAGACAATCTTATCAAATCAACCAAAATCACATTATATTCAATATACTTTTGTCAAAAGTCAAAACATAACCTTATCAAATAATCCAAAATCACATTATCTTCAACATACTTGTATCAAAATTCAAAACACAATCTTATCAAATAATCCAAAATCACATCATGTCATCCGCAGGATAATTTTAAAGAAGTTTATTTACATCATGTTTCAATCTAATAAAATTATATATAGTGCAACAAGCAGTTGGAATTAATCTTTGTCTTCTAACAAGATAATTTGGCATCAACTTTAAGATTGAAAATCTTGTTTTCAATACTCTAAAATATCTCTCTATAATATTCCTCAATAATGAGTGTCTATTAGATGCAGTGTCTCTTATAACCCTTATTAGCAAAATTGAAAACTCACGATGTGTGATAAACCCCAATTTTGTAGTTTATCTTGTATTGAATTTAGGAGATTTTATTAACTTATCTCACATTTATTCAACGAAATAGCATGGTTTTATGAATTTATCCTAACTTGTGCTTTAGAGTGAACACATGCTTTTTAGACTTTAAAATTGCTAAATCTAATTCACTTTAATTCCATTCAATGCCTTGATATGTTTGTTGTAAGGTCCCACAACGGTTGGATAAGAGAACGAAGCATGCCTTATAAGGGTGTGGATACATCTCGCTAGCATAACGCGTTTTGATGAGTGAGTGTGGGGGCTTCGGCTATCATCCCTATCGTCAAAGGCAAAACCGTGAGGCCTTGTGTGCCAAAGTGGACAATATCGTGCTAGCGGGTGGTCTGGGCTGTTACAGATGGTATCAGAGGCGGAGTCCAGATCGATGTGCCAACGAGGACGTTGGACTCCCTTAGGGGGTAGATTGTAAGGTCCCACATCGGTTGGGGAGGGGAACGAAGCATGCCTTATAAGGGTGTGGATACTTCTCCCTAGCATGACGCGTTTTGACGAGTGAGTGTAGGGGATTTCGGCTATCATCTCTATCGTCAAATGTAAAACCGTGAGGCCTTATATGCCAAAACGGACAATATCGTGCTAACGGGTGGTCTAGGATGTTACATTTATTAAGTGATCTCAGGTTTAGAAGGCAAGGAGTGAATTGTAGAAATGAAGAAAAAGCATGCAAAAATGGAGAATTAATGAAGAAATGAGATTTTGGTAATCTACCCAACGACGCGTGTACGTGGCCTACGCGTACGCATGAAGAAGGAAATGTCAAGGCGACGCGTATGCGTGATAAGGAAAGTTGCCAGTGACGCGTACGCATGACCCAAGCGTACACGTGACCTCATTAAAGGCAATACGCTGGGGGCGATTTCTGAGCTCAAGGAGGCCAAAATTCAACTCTTTTCTGATGCTTTTGAACCCAAGAATTGGAAGGAGAAGGGGGGAAGGTAGTCATAGTTTAGTTTTTATCATGTTTTAGGTTAGAATTCTAGAGAAAGAAGCTCTCTCCTCTCTCTAGATTTTAGGGTTCGTATTTCAATTCCATTTAGATCTAGATTTTAATCTTGTTTCATTTTAGCTTTCCTTTACTTTAATTTGTTTTAGCATTTTCGTTTATCTACTTCTCTTATTAATTTCTTTATTTTTCTAATTTAGTTTATGCATTCTCTTGTCAATTTCAATTCTCTTTTAATGCAATTTTATGTTTCTATGTTTTTTTATGTTTATCTTAGTTACCATTGTTGATTTCTTAATTATGTTAGTTATAGCTTTTATTAATTCTTGCATTTTGTGATGTTTACTTTTATTGCACTCTAAGTGTTTGATAAAATGTTTCCACTAGTATTAGAGTAGTTTTCTATACTCTTGGCCTAGGCTAAGAGAATTGGGTGACCTTGAGTCATTGGGTCTAATTGAATTGGTGATTTGAGAACCCTTAGTGGTCAATTTGATACCCATTAACACTAGCCTACTACTAAGTCAATTAGTAGCTATGTTGGGACTTATGGGTTGATGTTGATCAAGCCTATTTAACTTACTTCAATCATAGAAGTAGACTTGATGGGTTGGTCCCTCATAATTGTCAATATATGGTTGTTAGACAAGGATGGTGATCTCAATTTCTATGCCTTAGCTAAGATTTCTTTTCCCTTTCTTTATTAATTAATTGTCATTTACTTTCTTGTTATTTACTTTTCTTGTCAATTATCAAATCAAACCCCCATTGTTCCTTCATAGCCAATAATAGAGCACTTCATTGCAATCCCTTGTGAGACGACCCGAGGTTTAAATACTTCAGTTTATTTTTAGTGGCGTTTATACTTGTGACAACCAAATTAAAACTTTGATTGAGGTTTATTAGTTGGTTTGGAACTACGCTTACAATGAAGTTCTATTTCTATTGAGAAATTCTAGACCAATGATAATTCTTCATCAAGTTTTTGGCGTCATTGCTGGAGAATTGCAATGGTGTTATATTATTGGCTATTGTGAGTATGTGAATATGTTTGCCTTTTACTTGTTTGTTGATTTTTGTTAGGTTTAGGACTTTGTTGCTTATTTTTGTTAGATTTTGTTTTTATTTGCCACTATGAATTTTCACACTTTTGGCTATGAGTGTGGTTACAACTATGTTGTAGGAGATGGGAATTACAATGACAACATACATCAAGGATGGAATAATCAAAGATGGGAGGAGGCTCAAGGATTTGATCAACCTTCTTGGCAATAATTTTTCCAAATGTATTATGAGCAAGAACCATACCATGATGCGTACCAATCCAATAGCTATGGTGGACCTCCTTGTGGTTATCAACCACAACCACCATGTGCCTATGAGCCCCCTCTTCAATATAGCCCGCAACCATCATACTCACAACCCTCATATCACCAAACACCTCCATATGATCCCAATCCATATCCACCATACCAACCACCTTATGAGCCATATGAACCATACAAAGAACCACCACCTCCATGCCATTATCAAGATGAACTACCTCGCATGTATGAAAATTTTCAACCACATAATGAATTCCTCTTTCTACCACAACCCTCCATGGAAGAATATCCATATTCATTGGTCCAAGAGCAACATGATCCTACTTATGTTAATCAAGTGGAACAAGAGCAAAGGG
The DNA here is from genome assembly GCF_000817695.3 of Arachis duranensis. Classification (NCBI taxonomy): domain Eukaryota; kingdom Viridiplantae; phylum Streptophyta; class Magnoliopsida; order Fabales; family Fabaceae; genus Arachis; species Arachis duranensis. The sequence goes on along the minus strand of NC_029772.3, from coordinate 41,302,997 downwards.
ATCGTTTTAAGGAAGCAATAGACTGACTTCAGGCAATCATCCGTCAAAAGGAGCAAGAGGAAGCCCAAAAGACGTACGAAGCTATCAAGGCTAACCTTGCCAAAATTAAAGCTAACTTGGACTCATGGGATTAAGAAGAAGTGGTTGAAGACCTAGGTGAAGTTGAACAAGAGGTGGATTCCAAGCTTGAGAACACTTCCACACCAAGTAATGTTGTTGATGATTTTGTGGAAGTTGTTGAACCTTCTTCCATTGAGCTAGGAGTTGATGTTGAGAAGGATAATGCACAACCTCCAAAGTATAGTATGAATAATGAAAGATTGGAAGAGGTTGAGCAAGAAGCAAGCTCCATCATTGAAGATGATTCCGCACCAACCAATGTACCTTTTGAAATTGTAACGTCCCTCATTATGTTGTGAAATTGATGACAAGGAGGACCGTGCATAACCTCCAACACATGACTTGAGCAATGAGGGATATATAGAAGGAGTTGGTGAACAAGAAATTGAAATTGAGGAAGCTTGTCAAGAGGTGAATGTCATATAAGAAGAGCACAAGGGAGTGAAAATTGCCTTGCCCAAGTTGTTGGAGACCTCCCTTCCTAAGTCACCATCCAACATAACATTCAAATGGGTAAAATTATTATCCCTAAACTTTACTTTCCCACTTGAATATAGTTTGCTTGAGACGGATGTGCAACTTAGAGTTCTTTGTGGATCGAAGAGTAAGAGAGAATGGTGTAGTGGTTGGCAAAATGATGTTAGGCTCATTAAGGTTGAACCCTCAAGTCATAGGTCCCATGGTTGAAGGAATACTAAATTGTATAGATCTAGGAGGAGGATTTGGTGCCTAAATGAGAATTCGGCTTGCTTTTCACCCAATAGTGTAGGATCCCAGATTACAAAAAGAGAATCAATTTTGGGAGCTCATGATTTGTGAAGAACTCCATCAAAGCTTGATGCAAATGACATGGAATGATGGAGCTTATTGGAGATTCAAGAATTGGTGGAAGTTCAAGGATGAGTACAAGCATAAACCACCTTGACAAGGAGCTTCCTAATTGTCTAACTTAAGGACAATAAATAAAAGTGCTAGGTGAGAGACACCCCACCATGATAAACTCTTTCCATTTCTCCTGTAGATATAATAAATGAATGAATTGGGTTGCCATTGTTAGGTAGTTTTCTTCTTTTCATACTTTAGTATATCTTGCTTTGATTGCTAGGTTACTTGTTAGGTTCATGCTTTGATTAGAATAGTTGTTTTTGAATTACATCTTGCTTGAAGTGTAAGCTTTGTGTGCATTGTATTTGAAAATTTTTCAAAAACTAAAATTTTTTTATTAAATTTGAATTTTGGGTGGTTTAGAGTGTTTATAAGTTAGGAGAGTGTGAAATTCTATTTTTATTCTTCTTTTGAAAAAAAAGGGGGCGCTCCACATGTATGTATGGATGACGTGTACGCGTCGAATTCACTACTGTAACTCCCTGGTACAAAAACCAGAGAGTTGTGTTGGAAGTGTGTGGCTTTTGTGCGAAGAGCACGATTTGGCCCCACGCATAGCATCCCCTCTCTTTTTTGCTTGCCACGCGTGGGTGTGGATGACGCTCACACATCACATCTCCTCTTCTACTTCCCATGTGTACGCGTGGATGAAGCGTGCGTTCGCCTTCGGACCCTGTTTCTACCTTGTTTCTTCTCCTTTCTTCTTTTTTCTTCTTCCTTTATTACTTTCTTCTTCTCCCTCTCTTCAAAATTCCACTTCTCATTTTTTATCCTCTTTTTTTTCTTTTGTCTATTGCATTTGCATGCTTTTATTCACTGTATTTTAATTTTATTTTGGTAACTTATTCTTATTTTCTTTTCTATGTTTGCTATTTTTTATTGGTGTTGAATTTTTCTACTCAATTGTTGAGAATTTCTTGGATCATTTTAGGTGCTTTTTAACTTGTTTGGTATTGATGGGTGATGAAATTTTTAGGTCAATGATTAATCCTTTATGACTCTTGCATTCTTTGTGCATTGATATAAACTTGCATTGTGTTTCATATCCCACTTTTTCTTACTTATTATTTGCAAATTTTGCCCCACACGTAAGATTAGTGCTTTAATCCCTTCTAACTCATTATTGTCTGTTTTTGTGCCTAATCATCATTGAGTTAAGATGGGACCGAAATCTTCAATGCTTATCACGAATCTTGTTTGTGTCAATTCTTGTTTGAACTTGATGCTCCAAGTGCTCTTCATGTCATCTGCTTATGCTTTGACTTTACTCCCGCATCAAGTGTTAGTTGATATGCCTTAACTTATATTATTTTTATCACTTACATGTTATAGCTACTATATAGTTGAGAACCCTACTCTTTTTTGGCATTAGCCCCGTCTATGTTTTATTTGCTTTGATATCTTTGTTGTGGGTTTAATTTTCTTTCTTTTTATCTCCTTTTAGGCTGGCCACCAAAAGAAAAAAGGAAAATTTTATGAATGGGACAACAAGCAAGTCCCTCCGCACAATATAAAATCTCAAATTTTTGAAAATTAAATGATGAGTGATTTATTATTTATCATATTTGTTAATAATTTTATTTAAAAAAGTTATTTTTCTAAAAGTAATTAAATTAAATTTTATGATATTTTAAATTTAAAACTTATTAAAATTTTTAAATAATTTTTATTATAAAAATTATTTTGAGAAAAATAAAAGAATTATTATTATTATTATTATTATTATTATTATTATTATTAAAGTTTAAAAAAATGGCCGAAGCCTTTAAGGAATGAAAAAAGAAAATTTAAAGCTTGTCTCATATGCATTATATATATGTATGGTAATGACACATATTAAGGCTTAATCACCACAAATTTTTATTCCTCACTGTCATCCCCTAATCAGTTTTCCTTTTCTCTTCGTTCATTACTAAGTTGAGTTTGAAGAAAATAAAAGAAAGGGACCGAGAAAGAACAGAGAGAACTCTAACCCTCTCATGAGTTTCGGCTTTAATTTCTTGAGATCTATAATTTCAATAAAAAATTTAATTTAGTAAAAATATTCGTATTTTTCTTCTTTACATGTTGGTGTTAGTTTTGTCCAGTAAAAATTGATGGTAGTAAAAATTGATGGTGATGTAATTCTCCTTTCTTTTGAATTCGGTTAATTAGAATTTTAGAAAGTACAGTCGATTACTGACATTTTTCTCTTCAGCAGTTCAGTCAGAAAGCTTTTCTAAAATTTTTGTTGATCTTAATTTCATACGGAGATAGGGGGTTTGTTTTTAAAATTAAATATTTTAATTTAAGAATGCCTAAAAAGCTTATTGAATAATTGTAAATAATTCATAAGTGTGTTGTATTACTAATTGATGAGGATTGGTTGATTTATGGTTGTGAATGGTGTTTAATTAGTGTTATTTGTCAAACTGAAACATAAATTGAGTTTGGATCGAGATGGTATTTGTTGCTGAAATTTTTAGTTATGTTAATTTTTTGGTTTGGTTGTTTATCTGAGAGTTATTTGATGATAGTGGGCTCTGTTGTAAGCTGATTTGGGAATTGTTGGTAATTGAGTATACTAGCTTGATTGGATATTGTTGTATTAAATTTTTAAAGTGAACTGTTGGTTACTAAACTGAAATAAAGTAGGTTGATTATTGAGAAAATAAGGGAGCCTGGGAGAGTGTTGGAGTCTAATTTTTTTAAGAGGATGTTTTGTCCGATTTTTTGTAAAAGTATATGAAAAAGTGAAATTTGTATTAAAAATCTTATTTACAAGCTTATTTGAGAAACGATTTTGAAATTGAACCTGGTTAGCTTTTAGATTTATAAAATGATTTGGCATTGGAATTGGAATGTTTGATTTATCAGGGATGATTTTTGAGAATCAAAAATGATTTGGTTGGGACCTGGAAGGGTGGCATAATAAGAATTTTAGAGAAAATGCTGTCAAAATTTTATAAAAGCTGAGGTTTTATTTGAAAAGTTATTTTAAAAGATTTGGTTTTAAAAAATTAAATTATTTGAGATTTATTTAGTTGAGAAAAGGTGTATTCTATTTTTAAACTCGATTTATTAAGAAAAACATAATGTTTTAAATCCGATATTATAAGGAGAGATTTTGTTTTAAGTGTTGTTTTGAGTTCGGTATTTTAAGAAAAGGAATCTCTGCCACATGAGAGCAGAGAACAAGGATTTAAAGAATATATTAACTTAAAGAGATTGTCTGCCACAGGAGAGCAGATGTGATATTGTTTGGGCCTTAGTGCCAAATGTAAAGTGGAGACGCCCACACACTGAGAACTGTTTTCCAGATGTACGCTTATTGAGTTGGAAAGTCACACTGTATGCGGCCTAGCCGTACGACTTAAAGTCACACTGTATGCGGCCTAGTCGTACGACTTATAAGCACACTGTATGCATCTAGAAAGCCATATTTGGGACTTGTGACCAGGTAATGTCGGGAGCGGGTAGGCAACCAACACATGAGCTCATGGCCTGCGTTAGGGATAGACATGCATCATGTTGTTTGCACATTTGCATTTGATTGTGCTTGCTTGTCTCATTTCTTTGTGATTGTGCTGTTTGTCTTGTTGTAACTTGCTTGTACATTGAATTGAATCTCTTGCCTGTACTATTTGTTTGTGAATGTATTAAAGTGATTACGAATTGACATTTGACTGAGGATTAACTATGTGGCATTGCATTGCATGATAGATTGCATGATAGTTAGAATTTGTACATATTCTACCCATTTTTATATTAGGACTACTTGGTTAGAGTGATGATTTCCTTTCTAAAAAAATTGTTTTAGGGCATACTACCAATTTGAATAATTTTGTGTGTGTTGATATTGCTTGAAGGAATTAATTTTGGAACATGGATTTTGAACTAAGAACACATAAGCATGTGAGTTTTGAACCTAATTGTGTGGTTATATCATATAGCCATTATTTTCCATTCTTGTGTATATTATTCTCTTTCTATGATTGTAATCTTTGATTTGTTTGATTCTTTATATCCATTATTTTGTGTATGAACACATTTATATGATTGAGGCATTCATTTCAAAAAACTCACTTATCCAAATAGCCTACCTTTTATCTTTTATTGTTAGCTAATTTTGAGCCTATATTAATACCCTTTTGTTCTGAATTTTAGTACATTACTACCCCTAAGTGAAAAACAATAAATATCCCTTGTTTGGATCTTTGATTAGCTTAGACTAGTGAGAGTGCGTATCATTTAAATAAGGGAAATTTGAGAACATCGGTTGGGATAAAAGTGCATTTTTTGTATTTTTTGAAGATCTTGGGAATTGGGTACATACTTATATATTAAATATGTAAAACCATATGCTTTGATACGTTTGTATATACTTTAGTGAAAGAAAATGATAAAGAAAAAGAAAAATAAAAAGAAAAAATATATAAAAGAAAAAAAAGAGAAAAAGAAAAACAATAAAAAGGGGACAAAAATGCCCCAAAGCAAAGTAATAATAACAATGCATATGGAATGTGAATTAAACAGAATGCATGAGTATGTAGAAAAAAAAGTAGGAATAATGGGTAGCTAGGTGGTCTATTAGAATTGTATAGATATATGTATGTATGTATGTATATATCCTTACCTTTATCCTAACCCTATTACAACCTATGAATAAGTCCTCATGATAAATGTATGCATGTATTGAATAATTATTGATTGTTAGATGAAAAAAATCTTGGAAAGCATGATTAGAGGAGAATTGAGTGAATCAACCCTATACACTTGAGCGACTAGAGCAAATACACTTCTGGTGAGGGTTCAATGCTCAAGTCTTTGTTCTAGGCTTTTATGAGCTTTCTTCTTGCAAGTCTATTTGAACTTCATTTTAATATTTGAATTGGTGGAATTCATGAATCATCATACTACGTTAGCCCTACATGTTCATATGTGTTCTTGGAGATTGATTTACTTTTAACCAAGTAGGTAGAAGCATCTTACATTTAGTTGCATTCATAAAGATAAGTGAATATAGTTTATTTGTATTGAATAAATGTTCATACCCCATTTCTTGTATTTCTTGGTTTAGCATGAGGACATGCTTAGTTTAAGTGTGGGGAGGTTTGATAAATTTCAATTTTATGGTTTATCTTGTGTTGAATTTAGGGGATTTTATCAACTTATCTCACATTTATTCAATGGAATAGCATGGTTTTGCGAATTTTTCCTAACTTGTGCTTAAGAGTGAAAACATACTTTTTAGGCTTTAAAATTGCTAAATTTAATTCACTTTAATTCCATTCGATACCTTGATATGTTTGTTAAGTGATCTCAAGTTTAGAAGGCAAGGATTGAATTGAAGAAATGAAGAAAAAGCATACAAAAATAGAGAATTTATGAATAAATGAGATTTTGGTAATCTGCCGAGCGACGCGTGTACGTGGCCCACGCATACGCATGAAGAAGCAAATGTCAAGGCAACGCGTACGTGTGATAAGGAAAGTTGCCAGTGACGTGTACGCGTGACCCATACATATGTGTGACAAGCGGCACGTGACCTCATCAAAGGCAATACGCTGGGGGCGATTTCTGAGTTCAAGGAGGACCAAATCTAACTCATTTCTGATGCTTTTTGAACCCAAGAATTGAAAGGGAAGGGGGGAGGTAGTCATAGTTTAGTTTTCATCATGTTTTAGGTTAGAATTCTAAAGAGAGAAACTCTCTCCTCTCTCTAGATTTTAGGATTCTTATTTCACTTCCATTTAGATCTAGATTTTAATCTTGTTTCATTTTAGCTTTCTTTTACTTTAATTTGTTCTAGCATTTTAGTTGATCTACTTCTCTTGTTAATTTCTTTATTTTGCTAATTTAGTTTATGCACTCTCTTGTCAATTTCAATTCTCTTTTAATGCAATTTTAAGTTTCTATGTCTTTTATTTTATGTTTATCTTAGTTGCTATTGTTGATTTCTTGCTTATGTTAGTTATAGTTTTTATTAATTCTTGCATTTTGTGATGCTTACTTTTATTGCACTCTAGGTGTTTGATAAAATATTTCCACTAGTATTAGAGTAGTTTTCTATACTCTTGGCCTAGGCTAAGAGAATTGGGTGACCTTAAGTCATTGGGTCAAATTGAATTGGTAATTTGAGAACCCTTACTGGTCAATTCGATACCCATTAACACTAGCCTACTATTATGTCAATTAGTGGCTAGATTGGGACTTATGGGTTGATGTTGAATAAGCCTATTTGACTTACTTTAAGTATAGAAGTAGACTTGATGGGTTTGTCCTTCATAATTGTTAATATATGGTTGTTAGACAATGATGGTGATCTCAATTTCTATGCTTTAGTTAAGAATTTTTTTCCTTCCTTTATTAGTTAATTGTTATTTACTTTCTTGTTATTTACTTTTCTTATCAATCATCAAATCAAACCCCCTTATTCTTTCATAGTCAATAATAGAGCACTTTATTGCAATTTCTTATGAGACGATCCGAAATTTAAATATTTCGGTTTATTTTTATTGAAATTTATACTTGTAACAACTAAATTATAACTTTGATTGAGGATTATTAATTAGTTTAAAATTATGCTTACAACGAAATTCTATTTTTATTGAAAAATTCTAGACGAACGATAATTCTCGGTCAATGTGCAATGCATTGTTGATCATACTTTTCCTTTAGCCTAGCTATATCGTAATGTTCTGTAACAATTATAGTCAATTGATTTTTTATTTTTTCCTAAACTATTGTCTTAAATGTTGAACATTGCAGCTGCCCATTCTTTACTCGCTCATAGAGTATGCCAATAGAAGCTTTGTATTTTTATTGGACTATTTTTTACTATATTCGGTTTCAGATTTTTCTTATCTTATGTTAATAAATATTAACTATTATTACATATAAGATGCAACAAAGGAAAGAAATATCAACAATGTTACATATAACTATTTAAACATAAAACAAAACTTAACCTCTTAATAAAAATCATCACAATGCTAAAAAAAGAAAAACTTTTGAGAAACAAAAATTCCCAAAATGTTATTTTAAAAATAGAAACGCATATAAAAAAGAAATGTTTCATTTTTTCCAGAAAAAAAAGTTTACCAGCACAATATTAAGCAGTATAAAGAAGATTAACGACCAATTATAGAAAAATTGAGAGAATGGATCGGAGGTGGCATAAAAAAAAAAATAAAAGTAACGTTTGTTTTTGGAGAAAGAACACAGAGACATAGACAACTAATATTTAAAGAATGTTTAGAGACAGAGACATAGACACTGAATATATTGTCTCTCAAACAATTTTTTATATTTTTGTATCCATTTTTTTATAAAGGATAATAATAGACACGGAATTTAGGAAGGTACACACGGATTTTTTTATGATTTTTTTCTTTTATCCATAGATATTTTTTATTATTTTATTATTATCCCTTCTTATTTTTCGTAATTTAAACTTTTTCTCTACATCATTGTTCTCAAAAATGTATTCTCTTCTTGCCGCCTTTTCTTTATTTTTTTTCTTTTTTTTTGTACTATTTTCTGGTAGAATTTCTTACTTTACTGAATAATTCTTTCTTTCTTAAAGTTCATTATCTTTTTTATGACATGTTATAAGTTTTCTTAATGGAGGCTTAATTCACTCTTACGTTACTTTGTTTATTCTTAGTTTTGTTGCTTCAATACAATTTTTACCTTGTTGATTCATAGATTAATTCTTTTTGTAATCTCTTGTACTCCTACGTACTCTCATTAAATTAATTTGTATTTGATACGGAAAATTTAGAATATATGACTATTTTAACCATTTTGCATAATATTTTAATCATTTTGCATATCTATCTGAACATAATACAAGACATTATATTACTGTCTTTTATATTATATTCAAATACAATAAAACACATGCAGCAAAAGAGATATTTTTAGAAAAATACATTTTTTTAATTTTAACCGTGATGAGAATGAAAAAAGTCACTCCATAATGAAAATTGTAAAAACAGGTATGTGTTTCCTTGTTTTCACCTTATTATGAAAACATTTCCATAAAAACAATTTTCATTAAAATCAAACTAACATATATTTATCTCTATTTTTTATTTTAAGTGAAAATAAAAACTAGAAACACTCAAACCAAGTACATCTTTAAATTTTTTATATTTTTAACAATAAATTTTTTTAATTTATAAATTTAACATGTGTCCTAAATAAATCCTTGTTTGAGTATTATTAAATTGTTAATTTTTTAAAATTTTTTTAGTATATTCAATAAAATTTTAGTAATAAAAGTTAAAATATTAAAAAAATAATTTTTTCTTAAAAATTATAATTTATATTTTTTATTTTTATTTTTTTATTTAAAAAATATTTTTAATCTTATAATAAATAAAAAATGATTTTGTATTATCATATCTAAATATAATTATTAAATAAAATGATATTTTTACAAAAGACATATTTAAATATAAAATTATTTTATTTTTCTAAAAGATTTTTCGTATAATCTAGCCAAAACAAACTGTTACTATAATTTTCGAAAAATTGAACTTCTTGGGACAGTGAAGCCCTGAAACATACCTTTCCCTGCATCTAAAGTTCTAAACCCCGCTAAAGTGGCTAGCCACCATCTTCCCGCCGTGCCGCCGTCGTGTCCTTCACGCTGCGACGCTCCCTTTCCACCGCTGCAGAACCAGGATTTGGAATGCGCTGCTGATTTCTTTTTTATTTACGTTTTTGTTTTAATTATTGGTGGCCTTGCGGTTCCATAACCATAAGTGAGGGTTTCGTTCTAGACTTCAACATGGTAAGCTCCCTTCCGCTATTTTCCGTATTCCACTTGTTGAGTAAGACACTGCCCCAATTTTGAACACTGTTTTGTGTGAATTGCTGTGTTTGATTTAATTCCCTTTCCTGTGTTCTAGAACTTGGCTTTATTACTTCCTTTTTCTTGATTGCTTGTTGTTGTTGTTGTTTCGCAGGAGGTGTTTAAAAGGGCTATAATGCAGCCTGGGCCACCTGAGCATTTCGCTTTACTGACAGTTCAAGAAGTCATCAAACCTCAGGTATATCCATCCTCTAATCTTTTGAGAATTTCAAATGTAGCGGAGAATTTTGTATATAGAGAAATGTACATTTGATTATGATCACTTATCTTTTATTTTTATTTTTATTTTTATTTTTTTGTATTAATGATATTTATTGGGGGAAGGGGTACTAAAATGAAGAAATTTGTATTTAAGGTTCAGTAGGAAGTATCTCGAATCATAATAGGATATGTAATTCTATCCTTCATTGATTGATGTTTGTTCCTGTGGTGACTGATTGGCAATGGGAGCCCAGGATTCCCTTAGTTTTCATGTGATTTTGTTAACAGCTGTGGTTGATTTAATTGATTTGTGTCTAACAGAAGCAAACGAAATTGGCCCAAGATGAGAACCAGTTGCTAGAAAACATTCTACGCATGCTACTTCAGGAATATGTGGTATGTCTAGCTGGAGTTTCTTTTTCATGGATTAGTCATGTATTTTTTCCCCCTCTTTTTTTGCCTGTTGAATGTTGAGTTTATTGGTTTCCTCTGTTTATGACATGTATGATATTGTTTGTACTTTGGAACAGTCATCGGCAGTACAGTCTGGGGAGAAAATAATGCACTTTGGGCAATCAATTGATGCTACTGAAACTACTCAAGGCCTCATTCCTCGTCTTCTTGGTTTGTTAACCATTTTTGCTTACAAGAAAATTTTCTTTATGGTGCTTTCTGATCATTTGATGTAGTATAGATCACTTTCCCACAATGAGTTACATTAGTAACTGTGCAATCTATGTTGTTACATAAGTAAAAAAGTTCTTATTTTCTCAGACTTAAAGGAACGTGCATCATTTAATTATTGGTTTTATTTTGATTCTTTGGTTGAATTTTACACTCATTTTTCTTCTGTTTTAGGAATGTTCCAATTAGTTTTGGCGTGCATCTTATTTATGTAGTCTTCCATGTTTATCTCCTGCTCATATTTGCATACTGTTTTCACATTTCAGATATAGTACTATATCTTTGTGAGAAAGAACATATAGAAGGTGGTATGATTTTTTCACTGTTGGAAGACTTGACAGAAATGTCTACAATGAAAAACTGCAAAGATATTTTTGGTTATATAGAGAGCAAACAAGATATATTAGGGAAGGTATATTTGCCAACTGTTTCTAGCTTTTATGTTCATCTAATTATTTTTTGGATATATACATGACCATTGTTTGTTTGGAACTCTTATCATTGCATGACATACAGCAAGAACTTTTTGCTCGAGGAAAGCTTGTGATGCTGAGAACCTGCAATCAGCTCCTACGCCGGCTGTCCAAGGTCCATTAAACACCAGTTATGTTTGTGTAAAAGATTATAGCGTGACTCACCCTTGTAAGCTATATGATAATATGCGCAATGTGTTCTGTTAGATGGGTATTATTTAAGTTTGGGTTAGCTGCAATTGTGTTCTTCTCATGACAGCCATAACTTTAATGTGTTGATGTTATCGTTATAGGCAAATGATGTGGTGTTTTGTGGAAGAATTCTCATGTTTTTGGCTCATTTCTTTCCATTATCAGAGAGATCAGGTTCAATTGTGTGAAGCCTATCTTCAGTTCTGGATTTTTTATTTCCTTTTCATAATCTTCTTTCTTAGATGGCTCTCTCTCTTTTTTCTTGAAGCCTTAAACATCAAAGGAGTATTTAACACATCAAATGAAACAAAATATGAGAAAGAACCCCTAGGTGTGCCTTCACCACTCTTTGCTTACTCAATATTTTTGAGGTTAATTGTTTGATTCTAGTCTACAATTCCTTTTTTATTACTTTTCAGGCATATGTATTGATTTCAAGTTTTATGAGACTTTCTGGGGATTACAGGTAGGTCTGTACTGAAAAGTTGGTTTGAGTAATAATTTGATGCTTGTTCCTTGCCTTAATATTCTGTTTGTTGGATTTAGATCTAAGCTATGTTGTTATAGTTACTAACAGGATTTCTTAACTGAACTCTTCTCTGAATTTATTAAGTCATCGCAGTGTGTTCCTTCCTGATGTAAAATTCTTTTCATCAGAAACTTTTCTTTAAGCTGACAAGAAGTTCAAAGTCTATAAGCTGTTTTATTTGCTTTATCGCTGCTTTCTTCTTTTGCTAGATTTTAATTTCTAAACATGATCTCTTTGTTCCGATCTCCATCTATTCATCCCTTTTTACGCAATATTCTTTATCAAAATAAATGGATGTCGCTTCTAGAGTTTGACTACATGATGTGAGATATTTAAATTGAAGAGAAAACTTAAAAAAAGTAATGTTTATTGGTCTTATTTTATTTGATGCAGGAATATTTTTCTAATCCAACTATAACTCATGCTCCTTCCAAGTGGCAGAAATTTGCGTCCAGTTTGTCGGTAATTCTTTACTTCATAGTTTCCTGTCTGGTTGTGTGGATGAATATTTTCTGTTACGAAATTTCTTCTGTTCTGGCACAAACATGTTTAATTTTTATTTAATAACCAGAATTATTGTTGAATGGAAGGTTGTACTGAATACATTTGAAGCACAACCTTTAAGTGATGAAGAGGGGGATGCTAATAATTTGGAGGAAGAAGCTGTCAATTTTAGCATAAAATATCTCACAAGCAGTAAACTAATGGGACTGGAGGTAGGCAGTTTGACAACCATACTAAGAATGCATGTTTAAACAAGATGTTTATATGCTGACTCAGGATGCTCTCTTTTCGTTTCTTTTTATTGGGGGAACTTCTAGTTAAAGGATCCAAGTTTCCGACGCCACGTTCTGGTGCAATGCCTCATCTTGTTTGATTATTTAAAGGTAAAAATTTAGAATACTTGTATACATATTATATATCTGTTATATTTTAAACTGGATTATCTGATGGTTTCTCCTCCAATTGCTTTTAGGCCCCTGGAAAAGGTGATAAGGATCTGCCATCTGAAAGCATGGTTAGGACTGTCTCCCTTGAACTTTTATGTTATGTAGTATATACTAAATACTAAATTTGCATCTGACCTCTATCTCTGCTGTTAGTCTCTTTGCTATCAAAGCCACTCCACTGTCTTTATAGTGGTCCGATGCTGTTTGTGTTTGCTTACTTGAATAGGGACTCTTGCGATTCTCAAAGTACTCCTTTATTTACATGTTTCTAGATATATATATATTTTTTAGTTATTTTTTATATGTGAACTGTTTCCCCTTTTTCCCTTTAGAATTTTGATAGCAAAACATTTCTTAACTTGATCCTATATAAGGAGATGTTCTATAGAAGTTCTAGTGTATAGAAGGTAGCCAATAGTTACAGATAGAAGGAAACAAAGAAAAATGATAAATGAACAAATTTAGAAATGCCAAAATTTTAATGTCTGTAAACATGAATCAAAGTAGGACAAAAAATGGTGTTTTATCCATTTAGATATGAACAACAGGACAAAATGGTGTTATTGGATCCGTGCAGTTGGCCTAACCTTGTGAAATTGATTATCTTGTCATTTAGTAATAGTACCAAAAGTCTTGAGACTAGGTAACTGGCTATTCATCTCAGGAGTTCCTTTTATGACAAAAGTATCCTGCATATTTTCTTTTTTATTTCAGAAAGATGAGATTTCATCATGTGAGGCGCGTGTTAAAAGACTTCTTGAACTGACTCCACCCAAAGGAAAGGAATTTCTTCACAAAATTGAGCATATATTGGAACGGGAAAAGAATTGGGTGAGGATCCTCCTTAAAGTCTTCCATCTTATGCTTTCTTGCACATGCAATTTAATGCGACATGTGCAGAATCAGGTGATTATCCACTTTTTAATATAAAATGAGACATGATACCATTCTATACCTTTTACTGTTAGGTGTGGTGGAAACGCGATGGCTGCCTGCCATATGAAAAACAACCGACCGAAAAGAAAGCAATACAAGATGGGACCAAGAAGCGGTATGATAGTCATGTTGCCAATCTTTAGTTGTTTTACATTTGGATTATAGGACTAGAAATGGGTTGATCCTATAGGAAAATAAGACAGAAGATCTACGTATAAACAGTTCCACTGTAGACATGATACATAATAGAACTTAATGGTGTTGTCTGATCCATGTAGCCGATCTCACCTAGTGGGATTAGGCTTTGTTGTTGTTTTCTACAATGAGTATTTGCTCTTTTCACCTTGTTCATTTTATTTATTTTCTATTTTTTGATTGAGTTGCTCTCCTTTGTTTACAGTAAGCCTAGATGGAGATTGGGTAACAAAGAACTCTCCCAATTGTGGAAGTGGGCAGATCAAAATCCGGTATGTTATTAAGTTTTTGTATTGTGTTGGCTGAAGTCCTATTGGCATCACATTCTATGCTTCTCCATCTAAGTGACGTGGTAGCTATTTAGTTTGACAAAATGAAAAAAAAGAAGAGGTTGAGAAAATTCAAACAAAGAGAACCAAGAGAGAAGTGAATATGGTTGAAACTTGTATTTCCTTCTATGTTGTTGCATGTACACATCTTCAGTGAATCATTTACCAAAGCATTGCTCAGACCAATTCTTTCACATCATTGCACTGATGCTATTCTAAGCTTGAATTTTCATTTAACCGCTTAAATTACAAATTTTCATTTTCAATGTGTGTTATTCATAATGTGGATTGTCTTTCTATAATTCTCCATTTACATAAGTTCTTGACTTTCCAGAATGCTTTAACCAATCCTCAGCGTGTTCAAACACCTTCAATTATGGATTATTGGAAACCCTTGGCTGAAGATGTAAGATTTTATTTCTGAGCTGCAGTGGGGTGGTTATATGGTTTTTGCAGTTATGGGCTAGAGCTTTTCCCCTTTACTTAAATATCAAAATTGATTCTTTGCATTTTGAAATTACAGATGGATCCTTCTGCTGGAATAGAAGCTGAATATCACCACAAGAATAACCGGGTAATGGACTGCCTAAGACTTCATTTAGACCTGAAGAAATTTTATTTTGGAGAAACAAAGGAAAGGACAAGTTATCTAAAAAGCTTGGAAAATAAACTCTTAAGGCTAGAATTCATAATGTAGCATGTGCAAGGTACTCTTATCATGGATGGGAATAGAATGGTAATAAATAATAATGCAAGAGAATACTTCTAGGATTGAGACTGAATCAGTGCGATGTGAACCTTCTCCATAAGAATTGTATCAACTATGAGAAATAGATCGCGAGTATTTGAGATAGTCCCCAGTCCCTTACTACCTCTCCCACCTCCTTATATATCTATCCTCTTCATTCTGCTTCTCTGCCAGCAAGGCAGAGTTAGTTACAAACCCTCCCAACCTAGTGATGCACTAAATTATAATTAAGTCCCTTATTTCTAATTGGCTGGGTTCCAAACACAATGCTTCCCAATCTCTTGACAATAAAAACTACTTCCAAGAGATTTCTTAAAATATTCTATGATATTCCAAGATGTAACCATGATATATTGTATTTTTCACAACTTCTAACGGACTTGAACCAACAGGAATCCCTCCATATTTTGTGGGTGCAAGTTTGTTCTCTTGATAGCTGTTATTCAGTCTTAGTTGTATCTTAGAAATTGCTATTCTTTTTCTTCAATCCAGGTTTATTGTTGGAAGGGTCTACGGCTTTCAGCACGACAGGATTTGGAGGGTTTTTCCAAGGTCAGATGAATATTTTCTACTTGTAAATCTGCAATATATTGTATGCTACCCTTTTAGGTTTGATGAAAATTATGTTGATTATAATTACAGTTTACCGACCATGGCGTTGAAGGGGTTGTACCACTGGAACTTTTGCCACCTGATGTTCGATCTAAATATCAAGCTAAACCGAATGAGAGAGGAAAACGTAGCAAAAAGGAAGAAGCAAAAGGCACAGCTCATCAAGTTGATGAAAATCAGGTTCTTTGATTCAGATCCAGCTTTCCATTTTGTCTAGTTACCTCTGCTTAAAGAGATAAATTTTACTATAGCCAGAGTTCAGCACTATTTCTGGTTGCATTCACTAGCATGTCCTTTGAAATCCCCATTGTGATTTGTGATTTATGCTTCATTTCCCACATCTAGTTAACAAAATTATTTAAGCTTGAGCAAAAAATTCAATCCGGATTTCAGATATGAATGCTTAGATATTCTTTAAACTTACGAATTTCTCACCTCACAACAATTAAATGAAGTTTCATTAAACAAGTTGAAACATGTGTGAGTATGGTCATGTAATCAATTGATTTCTATATTTTTTTTATAAAAAGAAAACTGGTCTAAGGTTCTATCCTTGGTGTGCCTCCAGTAGACATATAATTGCTCAATGTATAACATGCTAAAACAGCGTTCGATCAAGTGATTTAAGATCTGAATAGGAAATCCTGATACATCATGCTGAATGTTGCTATTTTTTTAATCTATTTTCATTTTCCTCTGAAGTAGATGTCTACACATGCAACGGAGGTAGATGTGGAAGGCATTAGAACTGATATGACAGCGACACCTATGGAATTTGATGCTGCTTCCATCCCTGGCGCACAGGGGGAAACCCCGACACCGGAAGAACTTCAAAAGCAGAGTTCTGACACTGATGGTGGCCAGGAAGCAGGTCAATTGGACGCTGATGCTGAAGTTGAGGCCGGCATCATAGACGGAGAGACGGATGCAGATGTTGATTTAGATGCTAAGGATGATTGATATTGATGCCATTGTCAGCATCGTGTTTGTCTAAGGAGTTGGTGTTTTTCTTGGGTGAAACAAGAAATATTGGATTGAATTCTAATGTTTAGGTCAAACTCTTATAAATGATGTATCTTCTTTTTTGGTGTCCACAAATTTTGTATCTTGAAATGCTAAAAGGGAGAGAAGAAAATACGATGAACCTTTTATTTGTTCCTTTTGGTGGATAACCTTTTGTTTGTTGTGTATCCATGTAAAATTTATTAGTATTTATATGTTATAAATGAATTGCGGGTTGACAATTAGTTATTATCTATAAAGTATGGATATTTTGCTGAGTTATTATCACTTGTTAATATTTATTTGATATTCTATATAAAAAATAAAAAACTTTTTTTAGACATGATTGGACATATCTAAATACCATTACGTATTAGTGTGTCTAATTTTATTTTTAATATGTATTCTTAAAATGAGTTTAAAAATAGTATATATTATTATTTATTAAAAACAAAATATTTTAAATAATTAAAAAATAAAAATAGTTAAAAATTAATTTATATTTTAATATTAATAATATTAAAATATCTAATTTATCTAAAAAGTAATATATATATATATATATATTTTATAAAAATTTAAAATTTGTATGTGTGTACCTGTTGTGTCTCGTGTCATAGGTTATTATATGAAATTATTGGAAGTTACCTTGGTGAAATGTTGAAAGTTACTTTACAATTAATATAAACTGTATGTCCCTTTTTATTTATTTGTAGAAACATAAACTGTACCTCTATTGTTATAATTAATGTACTGTAATGCTATCTATTCTTATTATTCTTTCTTAGGCATGTTTTCATAAAACTGTTTCATTGTATAATAACAAGAAATTGATACATATAACAATTTGTTAACAAAATTAATTATTAAAAAAAATTACATGAAACATGTCACACATAACTCACTACTCCTTGCACCACTATAACCCAAAATGGCATTTATAAGCTAATCATAAGAAACTGTATGCAGTAATACTGTTTATACTGTCTATGTTAAAGATACCTGAGAAGAATTCATTCCCATGTAATGCTTATTTTTATTAACATAAAAATCCATAGAGGATCCCATATTTTAAAACCCAATACTATTTTTTTTTCTTATTTTGACAGAGTGACGTTCAGTTAGTGAAATAAAGCTAGAATGACAGAATAATAACATTGGCAAGCTATTACTGAGGGATGGGACTTAGAAAGTTACTCATTTAATCTTGGCTACATTTTGTGGTCTTTGGCGTGCTCCAAACCTACAAAATATGAAGAACAACAATAACAAGAAAAATGTAGAAAATAGTATGAATGAATAAAAATGTGTATTGTATTTTTATTATTGATAATAATGATAAAGGATGTATATATATAAAAAGAAAAATGTACAGTTACCAAATCTATATGACAACTATGAAATTTAGAAAAAAAAATCGTATCCTAATAGAAAAGGTAAGTCACACATTTTGGAACAAAAGAAGAAAAGTATGAACAGCAAGAAATAGAAAAAACATGAACAAAAAAAAAATAGAGAAAGAAAGGATTTTTTATTATGAATGTTAAATTTGGGTCTAAATTTCTTTTGTGTTGTTATGTTAGGCTAATAGAGGTTGGTTCAATATGCCCCCGCAAGCTAGCTAGAGAATAGTATACGTCAAAAATTTCCAGCTTGGATAAGTTGACGTAAAAAAGCTTATTTAGAAGTGGTTTGGTAAAAATATCTACAAGTTGACCAATAGGAAGAAGGGACTGATAGCAATTTCATTACCCCATCCTGTGCCTTTTGACACACCAGATGTCAGATGGTAGATCTTTGACTAGTAAGGCACTCTGATTATTGCATAACAAAATAGGAGGTTTATCACAAGAAACATGAAGGAAACCAGCAAATTCAATATCCATAAGAGTTCACAGGTGGTATTAGCAAGAGCATGGTACTCAGCTTCAGTTGATGAGCATGCAACAGTGGCTTGTTTCTTTGTTTTCCAGGAAATAAGGGACTCTCCTAGAAAAAAGCAGTAGCCAGTCAAAGATCGATGCGTATCCGGACACCCAGTCGAATCGAAATCGCTAAAACCAGAAATCTAAAGGGATGAACTCCTGGGAAAGAAAAGCCCTCCCCCTGGGCTGTTCTTGAGATATCGAAGAACTTGCAAGGCTGCCTTATAGTGGTTCTGAGTTGGGGTTACCATGAACTAACTCAATTATTGGGTAGCGTAAGTAATATCTGGCCGAGTGGTGGTTAAATAGATGAGTCAGCCAACCAACCATCGATAAATAAAATGATCTTATAGCAGGGAACTATCACCTTGTGAAAGCTTAGTAGTACTATTCATTGGAACCCTAGCAGGCTTGGCTCTTGAAAGACCACAATCAGATAACAAGTCTAAACAGTATTTATGCTGTGATAAGGAAATTCCTGAATTGGAATGAGCAAATTTAATACCCAAAAAATATTTCAAAGTCTCCAAATCCTTAATTTTAAAATGATCATTCAAATTTTTTTTTGATTACTGCCATTTCAAAAACTGAATTACCAGCAAGTACAATATCGTCAACATAAATCAACAAGATACAAACTTCAATGTCTTTAACTTTAATAAACAAGCTATGATAAAAACGATTTGTTGATACCCACAAGAAATAAGTAGAACAGAGAGCTTCTCATACCACATATAGTTGATTGCCGTAAACCATACAACGACTTAAGAAGTCAGTAGCATTGATTGGACCAACCAGAGAGACTAGGGGAAGGAGTTCCATATATAAAACTTCAGACAAATCGCCGTGTAAAAAGGCATTGTTCACGTCTAGCTGCTGTATGGGCCATCGTCAAATGGAAGTTAGAGCAAGAACGATCTGGATTGTCGCAGGTTTGACAATAGGGGAGAATGTAAAATCATACCACACAGAGCTTTACGACCTCGACACCTTTGATTTACGTCCTAGGTGTAAAGCTCTGTGTGGTAGGATATTACAGAGAATGTTTCTAAAAGATCTACGCCCTCCATCTGAGTGAAACCCTTGGCAACAAAATGGGCTTCGTAACACTTGATTGATCCATCTCGCCGGCATTTGATTTTGTATACCCAACGACAACCAATTGGTTTTACTTGCTGAGGACAATCTACAATGAGCCAGGTTTGATTTGATTCTAATGCAGCAAGTTCTTCTTGCACTAGACACCAATGAGAAACTCCATTGGCTCCCCAAAACATCTTTGGTTCATGCTCAGAATACAAGGATGAGATATATGATCTGTGAGAAGGAGACTGATAGAGCAAAACCATCGGTTAGAAATTTCTTCTCGGTAAAAGAGAATTAACTTCGTTGCAAGTATAGTTCTAAACCGACAAATAATACTCAATCAAAGTTTAATTTATTTATCACAAATGCAAACCAATAAAAATACCGAGAGTATTAGATCTCAAGTCTTCTCTTAAAGGAATTGCAGTGAGGTATGCATATTATTGGCTATGGTATCCAAGGGGTGGTTTGCATATAAGAAGACAAGAAATTAAATGGCAAGAAATTAAACAAAA
Organism: Arachis duranensis; assembly: GCF_000817695.3. Classification (NCBI taxonomy): domain Eukaryota; kingdom Viridiplantae; phylum Streptophyta; class Magnoliopsida; order Fabales; family Fabaceae; genus Arachis; species Arachis duranensis. The sequence goes on along the minus strand of NC_029772.3, from coordinate 41,282,752 downwards.
CAACTAAAGATAACAAATGCTAAAAAGAGGCCTTCATGGCAAGGATTGAGAATATAGGCTTTCTATCCTAGTCATTAATCATAATACAATACTTAACAAGAGCCAATCCTATTTCGTCATCTCCAACATAGGAAGAAGGTATAATGTTATCTTCATATTGAGAGAAAGTCAAATAGGACTAGTTAATCTCAATCCATAAGTCCTAATCAACTTACTAATTGAATTAGCAAGAGACTTGAGTCAATGGAAACAATATCAACTAACAACTTTAGATCACCAACATAAATTGGGTATTAATGACTCAAGATTGCCCAATTTCTCTTTCCAATCCAAGAATGCTCAAACACTACTCTAATATCCAACCAAGCATTTTGTCAAATACTTGGAAGGCATAAAAAGAAAGCATCATAAAATTGCAAGAATAATAAATCTACAATTACCCAATGTAAGAAAAGTAAGAATAACAACTCAATTAAATAATAAAAGAACATAAAACATAAATTGCATTAAATGAAAATTCAAATCCAACAAGAGTGCTCATAAACATAAAAGTGACATGAAAGGGAAATAACAAGAAGAACTAAAAGAGCAAGGATGTAGCAACAAGAAATTGAAAGAAAAACTAGATGGAAACAAGAAATTAAACCTAGATCTAGGAGAAATTAACCTAATTCTAACCTAATTCTAGAGAGAAGAGGGAGCTTCTCTCTCTAGAAACTATCTAAAGCATGGTCCTAATCTAATCTAATTGCTCCCTCTTTGTCCAATCTTGAATTATGCATCAAATAGCCTCAGAAATCGCCCCCAGCGTATTGCCTTTAATGAGGTCACGTGATCAGCATCACACGTGCGCGTGGTCGACGCGTGCGCGTCGTTGGTGAATTTCCTCCTCACGCGTATGCGTGGGTGACGCGTGCGCGTGGCCATAAATGTCCTCTTCATGCGTACGTATGGATGACGTGTGCGCGTGGCCTTGAATTCTCCAAATGCTCAATCTTCATGAATTCTCTACTTTGTATGCTTTTCTCTTTAATTATTTCATCCAGTACTTGCCTTATGAATCTGAAATCACTCAACAAATATATCAAGGCATCGAATGGAATTAAAGTGAATTATATTTAGCTATTTTAAGGCCTAAAAAGCATGTTTTCACTCTTAAGCACAAATTAGGAGTGATTCACAAAAGCATGCTATTTCATTGAATAAATGTGAGATAAGTTGATAAAATTCCCTAAATTCAACACAAGATAAACCACAAAATTGAGAGTTTATCAGAGATAGAGAGGAGAAGGAGAAAACAGAAGAAATTAGATACCTTGACATTGAAGATGGAGAAATTCGGGGAGAAAGAGAAGTTTTGCATAGGTAATCAGAAAGATTAGTAGGCAGCTTGGTCGGTCGTTGGCTCTGGTGAGGTGGCGATGGAGGCGAAGGAGAGGAAACGGGCAAATTGGTGGAGGACGGGAGGGATCCTTGGTCTAGAGGGGTTGGTATTGATGCCAGGGAATCTTGGCCAGTTTCACTAGCCTTTTCTTTACATATTTTAGGTAGTTTCATGCATTTTCTTAGGTAATAAGCAAGTTTTTGGGTGAATATGCACTTACATCTTGATTCAAGTGAACATTGTGAACTTTACATGATTTCATGAGAATAATGCATGAATTGAATGTCAATTTAGATGATGCAGAATCTCGTAATCTAGAACAAAGCTTTGATGCACTTTGTTTGTTTGATTTCAGGCCAAATGAAGCAGAGAAGAGCCACATTAGTAGCTACGTTAGTACCACTAACGAGGTCATTAACGTGGAAAGGGAGCAAGCTTGCAACATTAGTGGTAAAGTTAACACCACTAACGTCTTCGTAGGCCATCTTAACCCACGTTAGTTGCCACGTTAGTTGTATTAACGTGGGGACTAACGTGGAAGAAAAAAGAAGCTCCAAAGTTAGTGGTAAAGTTGACACCACTAACGTTGCAAAGGCCACAAACAACCACGTTAAGAGTCACGTTAACGCCACTAACGCGAGCGTTAACGTGGAGCAAAAAGGATCGCCAACGTTAGTGACACTAACTTTGTCACTAACGTTGGATCAAGCCAAGTTTACCCACGTTAATGCCACTAAAGTAGGAGGTAATGTGGAGCAAGGAGTATAAAGAGCCAACGTTAGTGACACTAACTTTGTCATAAACATTGGAGATGGCCATTTTGCCCACGTTAGTGGCCACGTTAATGCCATTAACGTAGGCACTAACGTAGAAGGGAAGGAGTCTTGTAACGTTAGTGATAAAGTTAGTGTCACTAACGTCTTTGAGTCATGGCATGCCCACGTTGATGGCCACGTTAGTACCACTAACGTGGATCATTAACGTGAGAGAAAATAAGATTGTAGCGTTATTGGCAAAGTTAGCACCAATAACGCTATCGAAGGATAGGAAAGGCTACGCTAGTGGTCACGTTAGCGCCACTAACGTTTGAGTTAACGTAGCTCAAATGGGTTGGGACGTTAGTGACAAAGTTACTGTCACTAACGTCTTCGAGCCAGGATTTATACTTAACGTTAACACCATTAACGCCTTGACTAACGCGAACCGTGCTTGACTCAACTTCTTTCTGCAAGCAAAGCAAAGCCCACTGAAGACTGTAACTGCTTCAACTAAAAATCAAAGACCCAGATCCAAGACTTGCAGAGCTAATAGAAGATAATAGGAGTAGTATATATAGGAGTAGTTTTGAACTAGAAAAGGAGATTGGGATCGGGAGGATCCAAAAATTGTAAACACTCTGTATATTTACTTTCTCTGCAATTTAGTTTACTTTACAATGCACTCTTCATTTTTGCTTTCCATTTCTAGAGTTATGAATAACTAAACCCCTTTTCATTGGGTTGGGGAACTCTGTTGTAATTTGATGGATCAATACTAGTTATCATTCTTCTTCTTCTTTCTTTTCTCTTGATTTTACTAGAAAGCTTTCGATCTTCATCCAATTGGGTAGTTGTCTTGGAAAAGAGGCTATTCATAATTGGATCTCCTCGGAAACTTAGAAGAGGAATGAGGAGATCATGCTAGAAATGCTTTCTCATGCTGGACCGGATTGGGGTTTGGGTGGATATAGTGATATATAATCCTACCAACACTTTGATTCAGAAATGTATGTGGTATAATCAGTGACCATACTTCATATCTTCCCATGAGAAATTAAATCAAGGAATTGGGCAATTGTTCAAGCTTAGAGAGATTGGATTGCCAAGGAATTGGGATCCAATCACTTAAGATTGCCAAGGAGATCAATGAATGCATTGATTGAGGGAGAGATGAAAATGAACTTAATCCGGAGAATACAACGTCTCCTAAGCCCAATGAACTCCCCATTTCTGATCTTACCCATTCTCTTTAATTTCTGCTATTTACTTTGATGTTCATCTCCCCAAATTCCCATTTAAGATTCTGCAATTTACTTTTCTGCAATTTATATTCCGCCATTTATTTTCAGCACTTACATTCACTGTCATTTATCTTTCCCGCCATTTAATTTTCTGCAATTCTCAACTCAACTTTGCTTAGCTCAACTAGAACACTCCTCTAATTAATGTTGCTCAACCAATCAATTCCTGTGGGATTTGACTTCACTCTATTGTGAGTTTTTACTTGACGACAGTTCGGTATACTTTCCGAGGGAAATTTGTAGCGATACAAGTTTTCGTGCATCAAGTTTATGGCGTCGTTGCCGGAGATTGATTTTGTATTGACAATGATTAAATTAGAGGATAACTAGATTGAGAAATTTTCTTTTGTTTTGTTTATTTTGTTTTTTTTTATTTACTTCCAGTCTCAACCATTTTCTTTTATTATTTTCTTTTGTTCTATTTCCTTAGTTATTTATAGTCCTGTTCAATTAATCCACTAACTGTTTGATAAATTGCGTCACTCACACTAACACCAATCTTAACAAGAGTGATTTATTCACTTTTCTCTTACTTGTATGTTCTGCTGATTATATGGCAGGTAGAAGAAGGGGAGCTTCAACCTCCTTTGAATCTGAACCTGAGAGGACTTTCCTTAGATTAAGGAGGAAAGCAATAGGGAAGAAGGTTGTTGGTGTAGAGGAAGAAGAGGAGAACTTAGAGATAAACATGGAGGAGGACATGGAGAACCATCATGAGGAGGAGGCACATAATCATGCCAGGGAAGGTGCAGTAAACCATGCTGGGCAGGAGAGAAGAGTTCTAGGCTCTTACATTAATCCAAATCCAGGAAATTGTGGAAGTAGCATTCAAAAACCAACCATACATGTCAATAACTTTGAATTGAAACCTCAACTCATCACCCTTGTTCAGAACAATTGCTCATTTGGAGGAGGCGTCCAAGAAGACCCTAATCAACACTTGACCACTTTCCTAAGAATATGTGATACTGCGAAGTCTAATGGTGTTCACCCCGACACCTATAGATTGCTATTGTTCCCCTTTTCTCTTAGGGAGAAAGCATCTAAATGGCTAGAATCCTTTCCAAGGGAGAGTCTGACAACTTGGGAAGATGTGGTGAACAAGTTCTTGGCGAGATTCTATCGGTCCAAACATTCAAGCAACGAGATGGTAAAACTCTCTATGAAGGATGGGAGAGGTACAAAGACTTGACAAGAAGGTGCCCACCAGACATGTTCAATGAATGGGTACAGCTACACATTTTCTATGAAGGCCTGTCTTATGAATCAAAGAAGGCATTGGATCACTCTTCGAGGGGATCTCTAAACAAGAAGAAGACCATTGAAGAAGTCATAGACATCATAGAAACTGTGGCCAATAATGAGTTTTTCTATGCCTCTGATAGGAGCAATAACCGAGGAGTAATGGAGCTAAATTATATGGATGCATTGCTGGCTCAAAACAAGATGATTACCAAGCAATTAGCTGACCTTACCAAGTAGATGAAAAGGAATCAAGTTGTAGTAGTCACCACTCCACCACCAGCTCAAGAAGGAGTGCATACAGAGGAAGGAGGTGACTGGGAACAAGCCAGTTATGTTAGAAACTCGTCCAGATAGTCCCATGATCCATACTCCAAGACTTATAATCCCGATTAGAAGTACCATCCAAACTTTGGGTGGGGAAACCAGCAAGACCAAGGCCAAGATCATAGGCGTCACAACTCCAACCAAAACTCCAATGCAGCTTATCAACACTCAACTCAAAGGTCATACCAATGCCCATCCAACAACTCTGCTCAACATCCATAACAGACCCAAAATGGCTATTCTCAACCCTCCAACCCCAACCCGCCATCATCATCTGAAGATAAACTCTCCATGATTGAGATTCTGCTTGAGGGAATATGCAAGGAAGTTCAAGTCAACAGAGCATTCAAGGATGAAGTATGAGCTAATATAAAGAATCAGGGAGACACCATCAAGAGGCTTGAATTGCAAGTAGGATATCTTTCCCAGTAGATTCCCAAGCCTACTGACGGCTTCCCAAGTGATATTGAGAAAAATCCTCGAGGAGAGACAAAGAAGGTGAGATGGGAAGAATGCAAGGTGATCACTATAAGAGATGAGGAGGGTTTGGAAGAAGTGAACAACCCATCAGAGCACTCTCAAGAAATCCCAACGGAAAATCAAGAGAGGAAGGACCAAAAAACTGATTCTACATAAAGAAATGAGCCAATGGAGAAAGAGACTTTGAAACCATATGTACCCAGGGCACCTTTCCCCCAGAGACTCAGGGGTGGTGCAAAGGAGAAATCACACTCAAGATTCCTAGACATTTTTGCATCTCTCCATGTAAACATACCATTCATCGAGGCTCTCCAACAGATGCCTTCATATATCAAGTGCATGAAGGAGCTGTTGACCAAGAAAAATTCACTAAAGGGTGGACAAACAATAGTGATGAATAAAAAGTACAGTGCCCTCATTCAAAAGGATTTGCCTACAAAAAAGAAGGATCCAGGGAGTTTTCATATCCCTTGTGCTATAGGAGAAACAATGATTGATAGGGGACTTTATGACCTGGGAGAAAGCATCAACTTAATGCCTTTATCCCTCATGAAGAAGCTACAAATTAATGAGCTAACACCCACAAATGTGATCCTTCAACTGGCTGACAAAACTAAAAAACAAGCAATAGGAGTGGTAAAAAAATGTGCTGGTAAAGGTTGGAAATTACTTCCTTCCCACAGACTTTGTTGTCCTTGAAATGAAAGAAAGCCATCTCCATCCAATTATCCTGGGGAGACCATTCTTAGCCACAGCCAGAGCTCTCACAGATGTTGAACAAGGGGAGTTAATACTAAGGATACACGATGAACAACTCACCTTTCACGTCTTCAGACCCTCACAAGAATTAGAGCAAGAAGACAAGGTACTAAGGGATAATCACAATAACACACCTCTGGAAGAAACATGCAGGGAATCACAAAGACACCTGGGGTACCTCTTTGGTTGAAAACCAAAGTAGTCAAATGATACAACAGCCAAGGACAACCCAAGAGGAGCTAAACCCACACGAGCTATATGAGACCAACAACGAGATTTCCCTCAGAAAAGAAGCCACGAGGAGTAAAGCATCACCAGAGGAAGGAAGGAAAAAGATGCCAAGAGGGTGGAGGAACAAAAAGATCCCTACGGAGAACTTCTCTCCAGGAGATGAAGTGATATCTGTTCATCACCCACTAATCCCACCTCACCTCCCTACCATTCCATCTCAGCTACCTCAGGTATATACCATCAGTAGAATCCTCTCCTTAGAATATGTGGAGATTCTCAAGGAAGGCAATGGAGATAAATTTACCATGAGAGGGGAAGACTTGAGGCATTACCAACCACCGTGACAAAAGCCAACCGTCAAGCTAATGACGTTAAAGAAGTGCTTCATAGGAGGCAACCCATGTCTTATATCCTTTCTTTTATTTGTTTATGTTTTTGACAGTAGTAAGAAAGCAAAGCTCATGAATTTCAACTCAATTTTGACGGACACTTTAGTGAATCCTTGTATGTAACATATAGTGAACAACAAGTTTGGTGTTCAAGGCACACTAAGAGAATATATAAAAAAATCACACCATGCATATCTTAGGAGCCTTGGTCAACTCTTCTTGCACTACATGGTCACAAACTAAGTTTGGTGTCACTAATGTTGCATACATAAATCCTAGGAAGTCCATTGAGTTAAATTCATGAATATCACTTGGTTTGTCTAAAATAAAAATTTAAAAAATAGTTAGTCCCAATTTCTATCTTGCCGCCACAAATAGACCTGACTTTTGCTCTTCTTTTATTATATTGCATAGGAAATGAAGAAGGATTGGATGGAACTGATGGGACAAACCAAGAAAAGAGGTTCGGCCATTTCACAAAGGGGACTAGACATATGTCTTCGAATAGAGTGCCTTGGGAAGTGTTGCCATGTAGCATTAAAGGGAGAATGCCCTTGGAGACCGAACCAACCACATCATAAAATTGGTGATCCTTGTGCCCATCTCATTTCAAACCCCAACCATCCATTCTTGACCTATACGATCAATCCACACCCTTCATTACCCACCACTCTTCCATATAAATGGTTCTTACTCCATACCCTTCCACATTCCAAATCTTTTTCCTTCACACTCCTTACTCTCGGAACACACAGTCAACACTTTTTCCTCCCTCAAAAGCACTATTGACCACTCCTCTAGCTGCACTTTTCAATGTTACAACCATCCATACCTATACCCATCCTAAATCGGAGATCCCTCATGGCATCATCAAGCACTAAGAAGCGAAAAGGCAAAGAACTGGTGGAAAGCATTCCTTTTGATGAAGGGAGGTTCAAAACCGCATTCCATGAGTTCCAATTTGGATGGGTGGAACACAAAAAAATATTGCCGGAGCTTGCATTTCAGTTCAATGATGATGAGTGCCCGGAAATTAGAGATAAGATTGAATGGAGAAGATGGCAAGAGCTTATGAACCCAGTCACAAAAATAAATGCAAATCTTATCAAGGAATTCTATGCCAATGTAGCTAGAGAGGACACTACCAAAATTCCTACCTTCAAAAGCTATGTAAGAGGAACCGAAGTTGATTTCAGTCCAAACGCTATAATGAGAACTTTGCAATTAAGATCAAGGCCTTTTGACGAGCCCAGCTATCAAGCAAGAATGAGCAATGGCCCTGACTGTGAAGAAATTGTGAATGACATATGTGTTGTAGGATCTGACTGGGTGAGGTACTCGGACAGGAGGCCACAGTTTATTAGGAGGGGAGACCTTATCCCGGAAGCCAAGGGATGGTTTGAGCTCGTGAGAAGGTCCATCCTCCCAACTTCAAACAATTCCGAGGTCAACATTGCTCGAGCTACTATGGTACACTACATAATGAGGGGTGGAGACATCAACGTGCATGAGATCATAGCCGAAGGAATCCTAGAGGCCACTGAGAAAAATGATCCAGACGCCTGGCTTGGCTACCCCAGTACAATCCTAAGACTGTGTATGAAAGCCAAAGTGGTCTTCGAAGATAGCAATCCAATATGGCTAAAACCTGGGAGGTCAATCACACTCCAGCGCATAACCTATGTGGCACCCGCTCAACAACAAAGAAGGCCTCAGAAAAGGAGGAGAATATCGCAAGAAGAGCCTCAACAAGAAGAACCTTAACAAGCAGAGTACCAGCGAGAAGAGCAACATGATCCAGTTGATATGAACATGAGTCACATTCAAGGAGCCATTGAGGATCTAACAAGGAGATATATGGAGGGGCAAGAGCAACAAAAGCACTTCCAGTTTTAGTTGTTGAATCACTAGAAGGAGTTGCACAAACAACAAATGGAACAACAACAAGAGCATTACTCCCAGCTTGTTCAAATCATCAACCAAGTGTCCGAAAGGCAAGAGCGTCAAGAGAAGCTCCTTCAAGAACTCAATCAATGCCAAATAGCTCAAATGAAAGCATTCAATGAGTTCAATGTGCTTAATGAAGGAAGGCAATTATACAGGGAAGAATATGATGTAAACACCCAAGCTAAGCTGACTTATGTGGCTGGGCATATGCATAATTTGCACTCAACGATCCCAAGATATGATACAGTCTACAAGGATCTAAAAGAGCAAGAGGAGGGGAAGGTAAAACATCAAAAGGAAACATTGAAGAAGAAGATGGAGAATGCTGGCTTCTGGAAGAAGTTGATCGGAAAACGGAAAGAAAGTGGGGATTCGAGCAATCAGGAAGGAAACCAAGAAGAGGAAGGGAACAAGAGGACGTGAGCACACCAGTGAGAAAAGGTGGTGGAGTTTCTTTTTCTCTCTTTCAAGTCTAAAATAAGGAAAATCATGTATGAAATAGAACATGCTTCCATAGTAGCTTAGGACTTTAATTCTGTCTTTGAGTTGTATTTCTTAAAGTTTATGTGTTACTAGCTAGTTTCCAGTTTCCACCCCATCTTGCTTAAATGTATGCTTGTCCCTTGAGTTAAATAAAAGAAGGTTATGAACAACAAGAGAGGAGTCCATGTTATAGAATAAAGTCCCAATGTTTGTGGTGGTAATTGGTTAGCTAAGTTGGTTCACCAACAAGGTACAAGGACAATTATGTGTCTTGAACTATATGCTTGAAAGTGCATCCTATGAAACTAGCTGAATAACAAGATCCCAATAAGAAAAAAATAATAAAGTATGAAAAAGAAAAAAAAGAAGAAAGAAGAGAAATAAAAGAACAAGGAACAATGCTAGGCACCAAGAGTTTGTATCTTGAGACATGTGTCTGTGGTATTTTTGTGCAAAGAATCTGCTTGGATGAATAAGTTCTTAGGAGTGCCTCATCACTTGGTAACTTAGGTTAACTAACTCGGGATTATCAACTGAAAGTCTACTGTCAAAAGCAACATTGCTACAAAGTATTTAGTAACCCAAAGAGGTGCTGGACACCAAGATCTCAAGGAAGAAAATAACAAACCATATGGCTGTGGTGTGTATGTGTGGAGGAGAGACTTGAGGGAGTAGGTCCTTAGGGGTGTTTCAACACCTAGCACCTTAAACCAACTGGTTCGGGAGTGCTGGCTGAAAGCTTATCATAAAGAGTTGCCTCAACATAGAGCACTTAGCCTAAGAAAACAATAAGCTCTAAAAGAAAAAAAAAACGGAGAGGAAAACAAAGCAATGTTAAAAAGGGATCAGTAAATAAGAGTCTCATGGAATGCAACTAAGTGAGTGTTCAAAGGCATGTTAACGGCCTAGAAACCAGCAAGGGCATGAACCTAAGTTGCTATGCATGAAACCCCCCCATGAACCAAGGATTTGACTTTTATAAATAAGGACTTGTTTATCTTGTATATTCATTCATTCTTCTTATGCTTCAGCACTTGCTTGGGGACAAGCAAGATTTAAGTTTGGGATTGTGATGCCAGGGCATCTTGGCTAGTTTCACTAGCCTTTTCTTTACATATTTTAGGTAGTTTCATGCATTTTCTTAAGTAATAAGCAAGTTTTTGGTTGAATATGCACTTACATCTTGATTCAAGCAAACATTGTGAAGTTTACATGATTTCATGAGAATAATACATGAATTGAATGGCAATTTAGATGAGCAGAATCTCATAATCTAGAACAAATCTTTGATGCACTTTGTTTGTTTGATTTCAGGCCAAATAAAGTAAAGAATAGCCATGTTAGTAGCTACGTTAGTACCACTAACGAGGTCATTAACATGGAAAGGGAGCAAGCTTGCAACGTTAGTGGTAAAGTTAACACGTCTTTGAAGGCCATCTTAACCCACATTAGTTGCCATGTTAGTTGTACTAACGTGTGGACTAACGTAGAAGAAAAAAGAAGCTCCAACGTTAGTGGTAAAGTTGACACCACTAACATTGCAAAGGCCATAAACAACCACGTTAAGAGTCATGTTAACGCCACTAACGTGAGCGTTAACGTGGAGCAAAAAGGATCGCCAACGTTAGTGACACTAACTTTGTCACTAACGTTGGATCCGGCCAAGTTTACCCACGTTAATGCCACTAACGTAGGAGGTAACATGGAGCAAGGAGTATAAAGAGCCAACGTTAGTGACACTAACTTTGTCACTAATGTTGGAGATGGCTATTACGCCCACGTTAATACCATTAACGTGGGCACTAACGTAGAAGGGAAGGAGTCTTGTAACGTTAGTGACAAAGTTAGTGTCACTAACGTCTTCGAGTCATGGCATGCCCACGTTGATGGGCACGTTAGTACCACTAACTTGGATCATTAACATGAGAGAAAATAAGATTGTAGCATTATTGGCAAAGTTAGCACCAATAACGCTATCGAAGGATATGAAAGGCTACGTTAGTGGTCACATTAGCACCACTAACGTTTGAGTTAACGTAGCTCAAATGGGTTGGGACGTTAGTGACAAAGTTAGTGTCATTAACATCTTCGAGCTAGGATTTATATTTAACGTTAACACCACTAACGCCTTGACTAACGCGAACCATGCCTGACTCAACTTCTTTCTGCAAGCAAAGCTAAGCCCACTGAAGACTGTAACTGCTTCAACTAAAGATCAAAGGCCCAGATCCAAGAATTTCATTGCTAATAGAAGATCAAAGGAGTAGTATATATAGGAGTAGTTTTGAAATAGAAAAGGTGATTGGGATCGGGAGGATCTGAAAATTGTAAACACTCTGTATATTTACTTTCTCTGCAATTTAGTTTACCTTACAATGCACTCTTCATTTTTGCTTTCCATTTCCAGAGCTATGAACAACTAAATCCCTTTTCATTGGTGTTCCGAGGGTTACCTGAAACTGTAGGTCGATCTCGGATGAGATCTTCTGTGTTGGTCGGAGCCGACGCGTCCGGCAGGTGTACGACGGTCGGAGCTGGTGTGTTCGACTTGTTGGACTTGGTGGTGGTGCTGATCCTTCGTCCCTGGAGGGTGGGGGGTACCTACAAGGGACTCCGATGCTTATGTTAGCAAGGGTATTAAACAGGTATTGAGTAGAACCAGAGTATGAGTTATACCTGGGTGCTCCAGTGTATTTATAATGGTGAAGAGTGACCTTTCTGGAGATAAGATAGTTATCTTATCTTATCTTATCTTTATCTTCAAGTGAGGTCATCTTATCTTCAAGGGAACTGCCCTTCTCTCTGTAGGCTTGGGCTGCCTTAGGATTTGGGGCGTGTTCCTCTATTTGGGCCCTTCTTTGGGCTTTCCTGGTGACTTGGCCGAGATTTTAAGAAAGAGGTCGGGTTGTCCTGACCTGAAGAGGTCGGTCGCTTTGTCTGTAGAACATCCCGGATCAGACAGCTCGATCCAGGGTATGAACAGTGCCCCTGCTTGAGCTCGGTCTTCTTTTTTTTGAGGCCGAGTCTTTTGACTTCGGTCCTTTCTTCAGTGAAGTCGAACTCAAGCATTTTGTCGATTCCTTTCTTTGTAGAGTCTTTTTTGAATGTAGAACGTTTTCCTCTAAAAGCGCGCGCTTTTTGTATTAGCGCTTTTTTGGGAACGCAAGCGGTTTTAACATCCGCATTTAATTGGCATTAATTGCCCCATTCTCTCTTGGATTTTATTTTGAATCTCTTAATCAAAAAACGGTTTCTCTTCTTCACTTCTTCTCCGTAACTCCTCCCTTTACTCTCTCTTTTTCTGTTTCTTGCCCAGAGTTTGTAGTTTCTTCTTTGTGACGTCTATTCTGCTACTGCATTTTTGGAAGAGGGCTGATTCCACATTTTCTCCTTCTGTCTTTGCATTCTTCCACTTCGAGGGGGTGGCTTTGTTGCTTCTGCTCTTCAGCTTTCTTCGAGGTTTTTTTCTATTCTCCAGGTTAGTCCTCATTTCGTGTTTCCTCGTTTATTTCTGATTTTGCGATGGAGTTTTTCTTTTGATCTTCCTTTTGGAGAAAGTTTGGATCTTTCTGTTTTTATCGTGCTTGACTTGTTGCATGCTATGGTTTTTTCTCTTTTTCGGTGCGAATCTTTTGTTTGCTTGAATCTTTTTCTTTTGCATGTTGCCGCTGTTTCTGTTTGTGCCTTGGATGATGATTTTGCTTGATTTTAAGAAGTTTGTGCCTTTGCTATTGGCCTTTTTGGTGTTCTGATGAACTGTAGCAGTAATGTTGGTAAACTGTAGGAGCAATGCTTTTCCTGATAAACTGTAGAAGGGTGGATTTTTTGCGTTTTTTGCTTCTTTTGCTTTCTTTTCTGGACTTTATTCTGATGAGTGCCGAGATGTAGATTATAGAAACGATTTTGAGGACCCTTCTTGTTTACTGCCTCCAAGGGATCCTCCAAGACTTCTTCTCTTGAGTCTTGGGGTCGAGATGTTTTTAAGTAATCCACTCTTCTTTTCTTTTTGTAGGATTTAGTTGGCCTCATGTCTTCCCGAAATAACGTTGTAGAGATGCCTTCCCAGGTTCCTGCGGGTATGGCCGATTGGGTGGACTCCATGGTTCTCCTGTGTGTTTCGCTGGCTGATTTTGAGTTTTGTGCTCAGCTTAGGCAGTTTCATAGTGTCTGTAGCAATTCTGGTGATGAGAAGAACTATGAACTTGTCCTTCCTTCTTCTGACGAGAGAGTATGTTTTTCAACTCGGGTTGTTGATGGTCGCCCTTTCTTTTATGTTTATGACTTTTTCTTTGGTCCGCTGGGTATTTCCCTTCCTTTTACTCAATTTGAAACCGACCTGTTATGGTCTTGTAATATTGCCCCCTCTCAACTTCACCCTAATTCCTGGGGTTTTATAAAGGTTTTTCAATTGTTGTGCAATGGTTTTGGTATCCCTGCTTCCCAATCTCTCTTTCTCTATCTGTTTGTCTTGACTAAGCCCGGAGTGGTAAAAAAGAAGGCAGCTTGGGTCTCCTTTCGCTCTACCCAAGGAAAGAAGGTCTTTTCCATGTTTGACGAGTCATTTCGTGATTTTAAAAACTACTTTTTCAAGGTCCGAGCTATTGAAGGAGCTCGGCCCTTTTTTCTGGACGAAAATGATGAGCCTGCCTTTCCCTTGGAATGGCAAAAAGATGTGAGGGTCTCCAGGTATTCTTGGGACATGTTGGACGAGGCTGAGCGGGCCTTTGTGACTGTTTTGGAAGATCGCTGGGGTCAACCTCCCCATCTTGATACAAAGAAATTTTTAACCAATCCTTCTCTTCTTCAAACTGAACTGGGTATCTTGTGTTTTCTTTGCTATCTATTTATGTTTACTTGTAGCTGTATTTCCGACTTGTTCGATTTGTAGCTTGACTTTTGTTTTATTTGCAGAGTCAATGAAGAATAACGAATCCATGAAAGCTTTTAAGAGGGCGCAGAAGGCGACTGCTGCCAGGAATATTGCCGCCAAGGCGGCTGGGGAGGGGTCCTCCCAAGTGCGCGAGAAGCCATCAGTGCCGAGTTCCCCTATAGTGAAGAAAGCGATTTCAACACCTCGGGTCCGCTTGGTGGATCCTCATTCTGCTTCTGCCGTTCCATCTGCGGCCCCTCCAAGTAAGAAGCAAAAGACGGTTGAGCCTTTCGACCTTAATGCCCCTGACTTCAATGCCATCGAGTTCATTGATCAACAAATTGGGCCCTATGGTACCCTTTCGATGGACGATGTGTCCATCCTCCATCATTTGGAATTTATGGCCCGGAATCACGTGCAGATGGCATTTATGGCGGCTGCTATACACCGGACTGCTCAAAGTCTCCCTCTTCATGCCACCAAGGCATTTATGGAGGAGGCAAAGCAAGAGTATGACCGGATGAAGGGGCTGAAGGAGGAGCTCGAATTAAAGGTGACCAAGTTAGAGAAGGATCTAGAGAATGAGAAGGCGAGTTCTCTTTCATTGGCGGCTTCTTTGAGGTTGGTCGAGGACACAGCCCTGATGCATAAAGATAGTTATGTTACAACTTATCGGGAGGTGATACGTCTGAGGGGGGAGTTGGACAGTGCTCGGGAGGATTATTCTGAGCTCCAAGGTCATCTTGTCGGCAGCGTGACTACTGCTTACGAGAACTTGAAGGAGCAAGTTCGGGTCATTGCTCTCGAGGCCGATCTCACCCTTTTCAGTTTAGACAATGTTGTTAGAGATGGAAAGATTGTCCCTGATGACGAGGGTGATGATGATGCTGATCCTCCTCCTGTGTCCTCTGCCAAAGTGTCGACTACCTCTGCTCCTCTGGTTGCACCTGATTCGGATTGCCAAGTTCTGAACCGGGAGGATGGAACTATAGATGCCGTGCCTATTCAGACTTGTCCTCCTTCTCCTTGTCCTGATACTGCCAAGGATGCTCCTGATGTTTGCTGATCTTTTTCTGGATTCTCATGTTAGTTGGCCTGGCTTGTGGGCTCTTAAAAATTTTTATTTATTTGCTGACGTTTTCTGGTTTGTTTTGTCTGGCAACCTTTTTGAAAAACAAAAGTAGCTCGTTATCCTTTTTTAATGGCCTCCGAGGTTTTAAAACTTTGTAGATCATATCAAGGTTTTTCTTCTGTTTTCTGAGAATGTTGGACCTTGCAGTTTGACCTTTTTGGATTGCCTCGTGCTTATCGTTTGTTGCTTGGATCCTTTGTATTTGTGTGGATCCGACTTGTTTTCTCGTTTTTGTAGGTATTTTTGGTGTTTCTCCAACTGATTTTTTTTGCGTTGATTCCCTTTATTTCTGTAATCCTCTTTCCTGGACCTTCGTTAGGTCTCTTTCAGGGATTACTTTTGTTCGTAGGAGTCCGACTTCGTTTAGGTCGGTCTCTTCTGAGTTATATCTGTAATCCTCTTTCTTGGATCTTTATCAGATCTCTTTCAGGGATTACTTTGATAACTTTTTAATGGTAGGAGTCCGACTTGGTTATATCGGTCTCCTTTAAGTTATTTTTCGTAGTCCTCTTTCTTGGATCTTTTGTCAGATCTCTTTCAGGGACTACTTGACAACTTTTTTAATGGTAGGAGTCCGACTTGGTTATATCGGTCTCCTTTAAGTTATTTTTCGTAGTCCTCTTTCTTGGATCTTTTGTCAGATCTCTTTCAGGGACTACTTGTATAACTTTTCATTTTGGGTAGACTTTTATTATGTCGGGCCCTTCTAAGTTAAAGTAATCCTCTTTAATAGGGTTGGCCAGACCTCTTTCCAGGGTTTACTTATAACTTGGGTTGACTTGGTCCGACTTCCGCACGTCGGCCAGTCTTTAAGTTATTATTTTAGCTATCCGTAAGACCTCGTCAGGTTCTTTTTTTGGATTGCTTTCGATAACTTCTTACAATATTCTGTGTTCATCTTTGCCGATTTGTAGAAAATGGTTGGCATCTTTAGATCGTCCTTTGGGTGAATCGCGTTTTCAGCTTTACCGGACGATTATCTTTATCGTGGTCGGGCAGTGAATTTGTTTTTCACTTTCTGCCGACCTGTTGCTTTATAATTGGACGATGAATACTTCAGATTAATGCGTCTTGGACTCTTGTAGAATATCTAAAATATATTTTATTTAAAGGAAAATGTGAATATATACATGTGGGATTTTTCTGGTCTAGGTCTCGACCTGGTGCCTCATTAAAAAACCTTTTTAGGAAAAAGAGTGCATCCATTTAGTGAGACCTTTTACCTTTTCTAACTGTAGTACCTTCGTAGGTTGCAGGCATGCCATGATCGGGGAAGCTCTCGTCCATCAAGCTCGGACAGTCTGTAGTAGCCCTTCCCAAGCACTTCTATGACTCGATAGGGTCCTTTCCAGTTCGCTGCCAGCTTCCCTTCTCCGGGTCGAGTTGTTCCAATGTCATTTCTGATTAGGATGAGATCATTCTCTGCAAAACTTCTCGGCACTACCTTTCGATTGTATCTGGAAGCCATTCGTCGCTTTAAAGCTTCTTCTCTGATCCGAGCTCTTTCTTGGATCTCGGGTAACAAGTCGAGCTCTTCTCTCTGAAGTTTGGAGTTTACTCGTTCATTGTAGTGATTTTGTATATTGTGGTAAAGTATCAATGTGTGAGTTGAGGAGGCTTGATGTTGAAATTGATATATTTTGATTGATTTCAAAGAAAAGGGATGAAAATGGCATGTTTTGATTGATTTTGAAAAGAGTTGAATATGGCTTGTTTTGAAAATGGCATGTTGTGGTTTTGTATGAAAAACATGGTTTTTGGGCATATTTTGACGGGACATAACTTGGACTACGGATCTCTGTTTTGTACCAAATCTGTTTAGAAATGAAATTGGATCCGGGATGTCCCTGCCGTTCGAAGAACGGGTGAAAAACGATTTAAAATGACGAAATTATGTCCGTCGGAAGATTGGGGGTTAAAACTGTGAATTCTGCAACTTTTAACTTAGAAAAATTTTTAGCAGAATGACCCCCGCGCGTAGGCGCACTTGGCGCGTATGCGCCGTTCTTCTCGAAAGCACCATCCACGCGTGCGCGTGATGTGCGCGGGCGCGCCGGTTGTGCTGCACCCAATGCCCAGCCATTTTCCAGAGATTTGTGCGAAAACTGTGCCAGCTTTGTGCCTGGGGCACGAGAGTACCCACGCGTACGCGTGGTTGACGCGTGCGCGTCGTTTGGCTATTTTTCAATCCACGCGATAGCGTGCATGACGCTTACGCATCGATGAGTTTTTGAGGCCATCCACGCCTACGCGTTCGATGAGTTTTTGAGGCCATCCACGCCTACGCGTGGAGTGCGCGTACGCGTGGCCTTGTTTTCATCCCAAAGTTGATTTTTGAGTTTTAAAAGCCAAATTTCATACTTCTAAGCCTCCGATCTCACCACTTATGTCTTAAATCATTATGATATGTCTAGCTATGAGAAGAAGGGCTAGTGAATGTGGCAACTTGCGAGTGAAGCAAGGGAAAAATGGATGATCAATGAGGATCAAGCAGGAATACGTGAGATGCGAAGGATGGTGGTGGAAGTGCTTGTTATACCATGGGCCGAAAGGCTGTAATTGTTGATGAAACGGTTGGTTATGGATTTAACTGTGAGCCGGGTGGCTGGTTATGGATTTAACCGTGAGCCGGATGGATGGATTATTGCCGTGTTATGGTGGGGCCATGATTATGGCTATGTATAAACGCATATATATGCTGTTGAATGAATTGTGAAAGTTGCACTTCCATTATCGGAGATGAGAGTTTCCCTGGGAGAAAGCAGTGGCTAGCCACCATGTGCTCCAGGTCGAGACTTGAAGCTCTTTTGACCCTATGTCGTCAGGGTGGCCGGGCACTGTGAAATTCCCGGACGAGCTCACCCCAAAAAATATTCACCAGTGATGGTGATGGATAAATATTCACCGGTGATGGTGATGGATAAATATTCACCAGTGAGGGTGATGGATATGGATCATGATTATGATCAAGTTATAATGAGCATGACTCAAGTTGGGGAGACACGACAGAGGGACAGTCCAATGGTTAACTGCCAGGACTTGTCGGGTTGGCTCTATAACCGACAGATGATATCATTAGCCACTAGGGACAGGTATTCATCATATGCATACTATATGAATTGTTTGAGATTGCCTATTTGACTGCATGTTACCTGCTAATTGTCTAACTGCCTTAATTGTCCCTATTTGTATATTTCTTGTCTGATATAATTGTGTTTGATACATTATACTCCTGCTGGTGGTTGGGAGGTTTGAAGAAATTGGAAAGGGAAGTATTATTTAGACTGAAGAATCTTTAGTCAGATGCCCTTTATGGTTTAGCCTGTTTATAAGCGTTGATATTATCTGGGGGAAGTTCTAGGATTGCCTTTGGCTTTCCTCCATTATTATGTATTATATATGTGGAAGCTATTACCATGCTGGGGACCTTTGGTTCTCACCCATGCGGATTTTGTGGTTTTCAGATGCATGACGTGAGGTTTCCCGCTGAGGCATACTGGAGACTTCTAGATTTGCGAAGATCCTTTGTTCTCGGGGCTATGTTTTGGTTTATATGTTTTGCTTAGATACTTTTATCTCCATTAAATAATACAAACAATGATGACTCCTCTTATGGGAGATTTTGGAGAATAGGTTTTATGTATTTGTGTCCCTTTTGGAGAATAGGTTTTTGTATTTGTGTCCCTTTGGGTTTCCTTTGGGGTTTTCCTTATTTTTATCATATGTATATATTGCTATGCTCGGACCGGTTATCTTCGCATCCAGATTTTGAGTCTTAATATTCCTGTTTTTGACACTCCTTTATATATATATAATCTCACGTTGGTTACCCTTATTCGTTACGTTATCGAT
Source organism: Arachis duranensis (assembly GCF_000817695.3). Classification (NCBI taxonomy): domain Eukaryota; kingdom Viridiplantae; phylum Streptophyta; class Magnoliopsida; order Fabales; family Fabaceae; genus Arachis; species Arachis duranensis. Next base: position 41,263,597 of record NC_029772.3, on the reverse strand, counting down.
CGGAGTGTTGCGCTTTCGAGTTGTGATTTTTGTTTACCCCTTTTTTCTACAAAGGCTCCTAGTTATAATCAATCATTCATACTACTATACGTACTAAATTTTTATTTTAGAGGTCGTAATACCTTGCCATCTCTGAATTATGACATAAGCATAAGACTCTGTATGGTAGGGTGTTACATTATGGTATCAGAGCAGTTCGTTCCTATAGAGCCTGAGGGATGGACTGACTATGCTTCTGTGCATTCTCTGTATGTGTGTTATGTGCTATTAGTATATCTGCTTGATATAATTGGCATAAATGTTCATGAGCATGCATTTGGGACTTTGAAGCACTAGACTTCCGATATTGTGACTGATCAACTTAATATCGATTGTTTGGTGTGTATAGGAACCAGATGGCTCCTCATGGACGCGGTAGAGGTAGTGTGAGAGGTCATAC
>NC_029772.3:41262069-41262966 GCF_000817695.3 Arachis duranensis | reverse complement strand
CTGGCAAACTTTTTGAAGGTTAATCCGCCTAAGTTCAAGGGAACTGCTAGTCCGACTGAGGCTGATACATGGTTTCAGGCTATAGAGCGAGCACTGCAAGCACAAGTGGTACCTGAAGGGCAGCGTGTCGAGTTTGCTACCTATATGCTCACAGGTGAAGCGTCGCATTGGTGGCAAGGTATCCGACGTCTTCTGTAGCAGGATGACTATATCACCTGGAATGTCTTCCAAGAGGAGTTCTATAAGAAGTACTTTCCGACTTCCGCTAGGACGGCTAAGGAACTTGAATTGTTACAGCTGAAGCAGGGTACTATGTCCATATCAGAGTATACTGACAAGTTTGAGGAGCTGTTCAGGTTCTCTCGTATGTGCCAAGGGACTCCGGTGGAATATGAGGAATGGAAGTGTGTTAAATATGAAGGAGGACTTCGGAGCGATATTTTCAGTTCAGTGGGACCAATGGAGATTAGGACCTTCTCCGAGTTGGTAAACAAGTGTAGGGTTGCTGAAGAGTGTGTGAAAAGGGCAACCGCTGAGAAAGGGAGTCACAAAGGATCATTCCCACATAACCGAGGGAAGAGCTTTGCGCCTAGAGGTCCGCCTTTCAAGAGAGGAAGCTCTTTCAGGAGGCCCAACAACAACAACTCCCAAGGAAAGAAGTTTTGGAAGCAGCCTCAGAATGATCATGCTTGTACTAGGTGTGGAAGTCACCATCCGGGAGCACCATGCAAGGCCGGATGGGGTTTGTGCTACAATTGTGGAAAGGCGGGGCATAAAGCCGCAAATTGTCCAGAGAAGCAGAAACAAGGTGCTGGAAAGGCACAACAGACTGGTCGGGTGTTCACCACCTCAGCTATAGGTGCCAAGGGATCTGAGACACTTATTCGAGGTAACTGT
>NC_029772.3:41260984-41261852 GCF_000817695.3 Arachis duranensis | reverse complement strand
AAGTTTCCTTTAGGTTCAAGCAGCGTGATTTTGTTCATAATTTAGTCTGCTTACCGATGATTGGTCTTGATCTTATCTTGGGATTGGATTGGTTATCTAAGAACCATGTTCTGCTAGATTGTTCTACAAAGTCGGTGTACTTTATGCCAGAAGATACTAAAGGGCCGGTCGTGGTGAATAATTATTACTTGAATTCGATGATGGTAAACTGTTCCGGAACCGAATGTCAGGGTATCATGTTGTTAACCGTGGGCGTTTCGGGTGATGATCAAAGGTTGGAACAGATTCCGGTTGTGTGTGAGATTCTGGAAGTGTTTCCCGATGATATTGATGAGTTTCCACCTAACAGAGAGGTTGAGTTTGCTATTGAATTGGTGCCCGGGGCGGGACCAATCTCAAGTGTTCCTTATAGGATGTCACCGTTAGAGATGAACGAACTAAAGTCTCAGTTAGAGGATTTGTTAGGAAAGAATTTTATACGACCAAGTGTCTCTCCGTGGGGTGCTCCAGTATTACTGGTAAAGAAGAAGGATGGGAGTATGCGGCTCTGTGTGGATTACAGGCAGCTGAACAAGGTTACAATAAAGAATAAGTACCCATTGCCGAGAATTGATGATCTCATGGATCAGTTACAAGGAGCTGGAGTTTTCTCCAAGATCGATTTTCGATCCGGTTATCACCAGATAAAGGTGAGGGGTGAGGATATCCCTAAGACCACTTTTAGGACTCGTTATGGTCATTACGAGTACACTGTAATGTCCTTTGGGTTGACGAACGCTCATGCGGTATTCATGGATTACATGAATAGAGTTTTCCGTCTGTTTCTGGATAAATTCATTGTTGTCTTCATTGATGACATACTGATTTA
>NC_029772.3:41240341-41260938 GCF_000817695.3 Arachis duranensis | reverse complement strand
TTTTCTGGGTTTAGCTGGCTATTACCGAAGGTTTATCAAGGGTTTTTCACAGATAGCTTTGCCAATGACAAAGTTAACCCGCAAAGACACTCCGTTTGTTTGGACTCCTGAGTGCGAGGAGAGCTTTCAGACATTGAAGAAAAAGTTGACCACTGCACCTGTGTTAGTGATACCCGAGCCGAATGAGCCATTTGAGGTGTATTGTGATGCCTCATTGAAGCGTCTAGGGTGCGTGCTGATGCAGCATCATAATGTGGTGGCGTATGCCTCACGACAGTTGTGACCTCATGAAGTTAGTTACCCTACGCACGATTTGGAACTCGCTGCAGTTGTGTGTGCCTTGAAGGTGTGGAGGCATTACCTCTATGGGGTTAAATTCCAAGTCTTCTCCGATCACAAGAGTTTGAAATATCTCTTTGATCAGAAAGAGCTTAATATGAGGCAGAGAAGGTGGATGGAATTGTTGAAGGACTACGACTTTGAGTTGCATTACCATCCGGGAAAGGCGAACATAGTGGCAGATGTGTTGAGTCAGAAGTTATTATATGCGGCTTGGATGATGCTTCAAGAGGAGAAGTTGCTCAAGGGATTTGAGAGTCTGAAAATTGGTGCTCGAGAAGTATCTGGAACTTTGCGTTTGAGCCGATTAGAGATCTCAAGTGATTTTAAGTCCAAACTCCTAAAGGCTCATCAAAATGATGTAGCATTATGGAAGGTGTTACCGGCTATTGAACAAGGAAAACAATGGAGAGTGTCGGAAGAAAAAGATGGGTTATGGAGATTCAAGGGTAGGATCATTGTGCCGGATGTTGGCACTTTGAGGCAAGATATTTTAAAGGAGGCACACAAAAGTGGATTCTCCATTCACCCGGGAAGTACTAAGATGTACCTTGATTTAAAGGCGATGTTTTGGTGGCCGGGTATGAAGAATGATGTGGCGGAATGTGTATCAAAATGCTTAACTTGTCAAAAGGTAAAGATTGAATATCAAAGACCTTCCGGGATGTTGCAACCTTTAGAGATTCCGCAATGGAAGTGGGAAAGTATTGCAATGGACTTTGTATCTGGATTGCCAAGGACTAGGGCTGGTTTTGACGCTATCTGGGTGATTGTGGACCGACTGACGAAGTCAGCTCACTTTTTACCCATTCGGATGACTTACACCCTTGAGGAGCTAGCACAGTTATACATAAAGGAGATTGTGAGACTTCATGGTGTACCTGCTACTATAATCTCTGATAGAGATCCTTGTTTCACTTCAAGGTTTTGGGGTGCATTTCAGAAAGCTTTTGGAACCTGATTAAGCTTGAGCACGGCTTACCATCCTCAAATAGATGGTCAATTCGAGAGGACAATCCAAACACTGGAGGATATGTTGAGAGCTTGTGTTTTGGACCAACCGGCGAGTTGGGATCGGTATATGCCATTGGTGGAGTTTGCATACAATAATAGTTATCATGTGAGCATCGGAATGGCACCGTATGAGGCCTTGTATGGGAGGAAATGTCAATCTCCGCTATGTTGGTATGAAGCTAGAGAGAAAAGCTTGTTGGGGCCGGAAATGATAGTTGAGACTACTGAACAAGTCAAGAAAATCCGTGATAGGATGCTTACGGCGCAGAGTCGTCAAAAGAATTATACCGATCAGAGGCGGAAGCCCTTAGAATTTGAGGAAGGAGACCATGTTTTCCTTAAGGTTACTCCGACCACGGGAGTAGGTAGGGCGATTAAGGCGAAGAAGTTGAATCCTCGATACATTGGTCCATTTCAGATCCTGGAGAGGATTGGGCCGGTGGCGTATCGGATGGCTCTACCACCTCATCTTTCGAATCTGCACGACGTGTTTCACGTGTCGCAGCTTCAGAAGTACACTCCTGATGCTAGCCATGTGTTGGAACCTGAGTCGGTTCAGTTAAGGGAAGATTTGACGCTTCAAGTGGCTCCGGTTAGAATCGATGACACTAGTATCAAACGGTTGCGTGGAAAAGAGGTTTCATTAGTCAAAGTGGCATGGAGTTGAGGCGGTGTTGAGGAACACACTTGGGAACTCGAGTCGGAGATGCGAACGGATTATCCGCATTTATTCTCAAGTAATTGCATTTGAATTTTGTGGGCAAAATTCCCACTTAGGTGGGTAGAATGTAAAACCCGGTTAATTAACGGCTAATTAGCCTATAAATGAGAATTTATTCTAGAAAGCCCAAAATGTGATTTTTGTGGCTAAATATGATAGAGGAGATTGAGACGAGAATTTCGGTACCAATTTTATAGAATTCGGACCAAGATTGGACCGAACGGGTCAAACCGGGCCAACCGGACCCAAAGTGGGCCCTTGGCCCAACATAACTAGACCAAAACCCTAGTTTTCAGCACTCTCTCTCCTCACAACACTCAAAAAACACGCTGAAAAGTAGAGGGATGGGGGAAGAACACTCTCTCAACCTTCTATCTCTCACTTGATGTTCAAACCACCATAACTTTTGATCTAGAGCTCCGATTGCCGCTCTGTTTGCGGCCACGTGTTCACCGCGGAGAGCTCTACAAAACCCATACAATTAATCTTGAGGTAAGCCACGTTTTTCTCTTCGAAATTCCAGCCTTGTTTTCGAGTTTTATGAGCAAAAATGTTGAGATTTTGGGCTCTTTGATGTTATAGGACCCAACTCTCTTGAAGGAGAAGGTTGAATGAATTGTGAAAGTTGCACTTCCATTATCGGAGATGAGAGTTTCCCTGGGAGAAAGCAGTGGCTAGCCACCATGTGCTCCAGGTCGAAACTTGAAGCTCTTTTGACCCTATGTCGTCAGGGTGGCCGGGCACTGTGAAATTCCCGGACGAGCTCACCCCAAAAAATATTCACCAGTGATGGTGATGGATAAATATTCACCGGTGATGGTGATGGATAAATATTCACCAGTGAGGGTGATGGATATGGATCATGATTATGATCAAGTTATAATGAGCATGACTCAAGTTGGGGAGACACGACAGAGGGACAGTCCAATGGTTAACTGCCAGGATTTGTCGGGTTGGCTCTATAACCGACAGATGATATCATTAGCCACTAGGGACAGGCATTCATCATATGCATACTATATGAATTGTTTGAGATTGCCTATTTGACTGCATATTACCTGCTAATTGTCTAACTGCCTTAATTGTCCCTATTTGTATATTTCTTGTCTGATATAATTGTGTTTGCTACATTATACTCCTGCTGGTGGTTGGGAGGTTTGAAGAAATTGGAAGTATTAGTTAGACTGAAGAATCTTTAGTCAGATGCCCTTTATGGTTTAGCCTGTTTATAAGCGTTGATATTATCCGGAGGAAGTTCTAGGATTGCCTTTGGCTTTCCTCCATTATTATGTATTATATATGTGGAAGCTGTTACCATGATGGGGACCTCTGGTTCTCACCCATGCGGATTTTGTGGTTTTCAGATGCATGACGTGAGGTTTCCCGCTGAGGCATACTGGAGACTTCTATAATTGCGAAGATCCTTTGTTCTCGGAGCTATGTTTTATATGTTTTGCTTAGATACTTTTATCTCCATTAAATAATACAAACTGTGATGACTCCTCTTATGGGAGATTTTGGAGAATAGGTTTTATGTATTTGTGTCCCTTTGGGTTTCCTTTGGGGTTTTACTTATTTTTATCATATGTATATATTGCTATGCTCGGACCGGTTATCTTCGCAGCCGGATTTTGAGTCTTGATATTCCTGTTTTTGACACTCCTTTATATATATATAATCTCGCGTTGGTTACCCTTATTCGTTATGTTATCGATCGGAGTGTTACACTTTCGAGTTGCGATTTTTGTTTACCCCTTTTTTCTACAAAGGCTCCTAGTTATAATCAATCATTCATACTACTATACGTACTAAATTTTTATTTTAGAGGTCGTAATACCTTGCCATCTCTGAATTATGACTTAAGCATAAGACTCTGTATGGTAGGGTGTTACAAGCTTTAAATAATTGTAATAAGGTGATTTATTATATAAGACTTCAAAAGGGGTTTTAAATTTTAAAATGGATTATGGAACCCGATTTATTAAATAAACCGCATGATTGATAGCATGAGACCAAAAATTAAGAGGTAAATTGGATTGAAACATGAGAGCTCTTGCAAAATTTAAAATATGTTGATATTTTCTTTCTACTCTACCATTTTTTTGAGGTGTTTCAACATAACTTTGTTGATGAATGATCCCTTTAGATGAATAAAATTCAGTAAGTAAAAATTCAGGACCATTATCAGAACGAACAATTTTAACTTTTGAATTAAATTGAGTTTCTACTAAAGCAATAAAATTTTTAATGTGTTGTGAAACCTCACTTTTATACTTCAATAAAGCCACCCAAGTGAATTGGCTAAAATAGTCTACAATAGTTTAAAAATATTATGATAATGAATATTGAGAAAAAGTAAGATCACAATGAAGCAAAGAGGTAATTTTGGAAACAAAAATTAGATTGAAGTGAAACATTGGCATATACAAGACATCGTTCAAAAATAAAGTTGTTGAACTTTTAACAACACCTTTATGTTGTGCAATGACTTGTGAACTATTTGGCATATGAACAATAATAGGTTTAATTTTTGTGTAAGAAACAAAATTTGAAAAATTCGATCATAATCTTATCCAAATACCAGAAAAATTAGAAGATGATGTAATATTATTTAAAATAAAAAGGTATATGAAGTACAAAGTAAATGAATACCCAAACATGAGCTAGGAAGCAGCCCAGTTTGAGAGGAAAAGGAGCCCTTCTCATCCTTCTTTTCTAAAGCATGGGCTTCAGCTCGTTTAAAAAAGAGCCAAGAGAGTGTTGTGTTGGGAGGGGGTCAAGCCCATCACTGACTACTCCTGGGTTGTCTTCAACGCATCCCTCTCCCTCTGAATTATGGCATTTGGTTGTTGTGATAGAGAAGGCAAGAAGGATATGAAGCGCTGTGCACAGAAGAGGGAGCCCTTTTGCCAGAGATGCGCAGCCGTCTCGAAAATTGCGAATGACCTGGGGGGGTAACCGTGATTTTCATAGCAAATATCCACGGTGTGCCCCCCTTTTCCACAAAATGTGCAAAGCTTGGATAGAGGAGCACCACGTCTGGCGTTAGCAGAACCAGAGCCTTGCCTGCAGCCATAGAAGATGCGTCGGGTGTTCAATGCAGTGGTGAGAATCCGCTGCTCATCCAGGATACTAGACCCAATTTGAATCTACTGCTCATGTTGAATTACCATCGCAAAGACTTTGGTCACAAGAGGTAGAGGGTCTATGAGAAGTAACTATGAACGAACAACTGTGTACCGTTCATCCAGGCCCTTCAAAAATCTAATGATGAAGTCCTGGTTTAAATGAGTTTTAGGTGAACAAATGCAGATAGGAAGCATCTTGGAGTTTTCATGTTCCTCCTAGAGGGTTTTTAGAGAAGTATAAAAGTCAGTAATGGTAAGTATACCTTGTTTTAAGTTGTAAACTTCTTCTTGTAATTCTACTATGTGTAAGAGATCTGACTGAGAAAATCGTTATTTAAGATCAACCCAAACAGAGGCAGCAATATTGATTGCTTCACTAATCTAGTAGAGTATCTAGTTTGTAATTGGCTTTGGGTACTGTTTCGTGCTTAATAGTCTAGTATTTAATGTTTTGATCGTTGTTGATGAATGGAAAGTCTCTGGCACTAGCACATTGTGATGTAGATAGTGGCAAGGTGGTCTTTGTTCCTTTGGTCGAAACAGATTTCAGAACCGGTCATGCTCCATGGTGGGCGTAGTTTATTGAAGTGATTAGTTTGTCTTCTATTATATGAATTTATTTTTGTGAAATCAAACATTTTGTTACGTATATTATTCATGGGGACATTCTATGATCAAATTATTATTTTGTGACTGAACTATTGAAATTTGTGTAGTAAAACAACAAAGTGTATTCATAGCAAGCAAGTTTGCCAATGGATGTAGATAGTAACGAAAATAAATAAATAATACAAAGCAACAAAACTAAAGTCAAATATTTATTAATATAGATAGTTATACATTAGTGGATTTGGTTATTACAGTAAATTGTTGGTGCGACTTGCTGGGCAATTTATAGCTCTTTCAACAGCAGTTGAATTGACATATTTCTATTTTTACTGATGCCAATCACTAATAATTTTATATATTTTTTTATTTCTTGAATTTCTTCTTATGTTATTATTTATTGGTGTTTGTTATGTTATTAATTTGTTATTAATATATTCGCTATACAGACATGACGACAGGCAGCAGAGGTAGGTTAATTAGGACACATGATCGTGGTAGAGGGCGGGCTTTAACCGAATCCTCCAGGATTACCCAGTCATCACCCTCTATCCCACCTACTGCATCGACCTATATGACTTTACAGGCAGGTCCATCAGACAAGCAATTTATCATGGTCCCAATTCCGAACTGGGTGCCTCCCCTTGCAGATATAGCAACGATGTCGATAGAGCCTGCAATGGGTGATACCTCCAATGCTCCCGAGCAGGATGCCCCTCTACCACCGCCCGTCATTCGGCTAAGAATTTGGCTCGATGGCATGCATTCGTGAGTTCAATTTTTTAATATTAAGTTTGTTTATCTTAAGTTTGTTTATGTTAAGTTTGTTTATCTTTAGTTTGTTTAATGTGCAGTCTTTTCTCTAATAGGTTTGTACCGAACCGTAATGCTTGCACACAGGAGATATCCGAGGTCATTAAGTCCATGTACGAGAACTCGTGGCCGACCTACACGCAGATCCCCGCTAAGATTAGAGAGCGCTGGTTTCAGAAGTGGGCGGTAAGAACCCAATTTGGTTAGAATTAATTTGCTGTATTTGAACTGTATTTTATTCTAACTAATTAAGGTTGGTGAATCACTTTTCACAGTTGAAATTCATGTGGGATCCAGAGCATAACCTCATGATCTGGAAGATCTATGACCACCGGCCAGCAAACATTTTCAGTAGATGATGAGCGATGTTCATCAAGGAAAAGACCACCTAACATTGTGGATCCATTGAAACATCAAGCGTGACCTGGAGGCTTATTTTAGATATAATGAGGAGTTCAAGCGTCGCCGTGTGACAAACATCACTAACAGGACTTCGCCTAGGTCGTTGAGGTATGTAGGTGGGTTGGCGACCTTCATGAAGACGAATACGAGACTGGTAAGAATTTTGGCATTGTTTTATATTATAGTAATTACTTGAATTAGTTTTTTAATTTGTTCAATTAGTTTATAAGTTACTTGTTCTGTTGATATATACTTACATAGTCCTATAGGAACTGAACTGAGCTGAGCCGATATAGAACTGCTTCGTCGATTTAATTTTCTTTTTTATTATCAAGTTACTTAAGTAGTTAGTAGAGTTTAGTTAGTTTAATTTTCAGTTTTAGTGGATTTATATGGTTAGGATAAGTTAGAATAGGTTAGATTAGACTCTGAGATTGCTGAAAAATATTGGATTATTGAACTATTTGCTGATTCCTGCTACTGAAATTGTTTGAAAAATACTTGACTGTATAATAATGATGGATATTTGGTTTAGATGGAATCCTTCAAAAGTGGCTAAAATCAAATTTTAGGGGAGACTCGAAATTTTTATAAGATTTTCAGTGAAATCGAGAAAAAATAAAATTATGTTTTTGAAATTAGAATTAAGATTTTCTACTTCGTATATATTTGTCTGTCATTGTTTAATTTGTTCGTTTATTTTATTGCTTGGTTGATATATTAATTTGTAGTTTAAGTCGTTGGATCATAAAGTGACACTGGCGGAGACCTTCAAGTATACCAATACTTTGAAGGCAAATAAGGAGAAATTTGCTGACGCACGATCTGCGGCCCATTATGTGTGTTTAAATTAATCCTAAATTTCAACTTTATTTGGTTTAGAGTCAATTATTTAATTATTATCCTAATCACGACCTAGCTTGTGTCGCTCCCTTTCAAACACTAGTGTACGTTTCTCTCTTCGATCTCGCCACTAGTGCTTGCTCTTCTCAGTGTGTTGCTGCATTTCTCTGTTCGATCTTGACTCAGCCGTACAAGTAACTTTAATCTCCTTTCTCTTCCATCGCTATTTTCTTTCATTCCAATTCCATTGCTAACTTTAATTATATTATCCTATGTTTCGTCGCTAACTCTAATTCTATTTCCTATGTTCTATTTCCTTAACTCTAAAGCTTTTACCATTTGACAACATATAAGGTACAAATCTGTTACCAACTTGGTGTCAATATTGCTGGTAAATTTTTGGCTTTCTGTTATCTGTTTTTTAAAACTAGATGAAAGGGCCTACACTTATTTTTCAGCACTAAATCAAAACAGTGTTTTGCTTCTAGAAAAAAGTGGTTCTAACAACTAAAATCTATAAAATTTGATTATTTATGATAATCTACTATTTCTCAATCACTAGGGCTACTGTGTCTATTATTTATATGATTTTTTATGTCATATTCTATGATAAGAACTTGTAACAGTTACAGTTCTTTATTTTGTGTTCTTATAAACTTATTTTTGAAATCTAGGTTCCTGAATGCATTGACAAGCTAGCACATGTAAGAACCGTAATTTAAAATCGACCATTTAGATAATATAAAATAATAAATTAATTGTCCAAAATTGGGTTAAAATTTTGAAGTTTTAATTTGAAAATTAAAACTTAAAATTTAAATTCAATGAATTTTTCTGAGTGGGAAAATGTATCTTTTGCAAAAATTTTTTGTAAAAGTGCGTACCGGTGCTTAAGCCAGTAGTACCGACTTTAGTCTGTTTGGTACTGCGTATTGAGAAAAATAACATTTTGAAAATTGAATTTATTGTTTTGAAAAGACAAATAATTTAGAATTGAGAACCGTGTACTAATTCTAAAGGTTTTAGCCCAAAGTCGGGCCACAAAAATAAAAAATGCTACGCGGTTAGACCGGGCCCATGTTGAGCCCAAGCCCAACCTATATACATCCTTTAATGAGCCTTTTTCAACTCATAACACCCACACACACAAGAAAGGGGCGCTAGTATAGAGAGAAGAGAGAAACCCCAACAAACACTATTCACCTTCTTCTTCTTTTGCCCATATCTTTAGCTACAGAGCTCTGATTGACGAGCCATTTATGCCTACACGAAGCTCTCATCGAGCCCATTGTTTCTAGATAATCAAAGTGGTAAGAAACTTACTCTTCCCTTCCCAATTTCTCTGCCCTAATAATTAAAAAATATGGGTTTTGAAATTGAGTGAGTTTTGTGATTTTGATGGTTTATGTGAACTCTAGTAGCGAATAATTGGTAGATCCAATACTCATTGGACAAGGTAAGATATCACTAAATCCTTGTTTTTAGTTGTATGTCGTAAACCCTGGCCTTGATTCTTGTTGTTCTTTATGATTTAGAGTGTTTTTGGTGTTGTTTGGTGTTGAGTCGAGGCTTTGAAAGGTTGTGGTGAGTTGGTTTTATGCGTGAAAGATAATTGGCCAAGGTATGATTTCGATTTTCTTTATGTAATATGTAATGTTTTTGGACACTTAGGCTAGTGGACCATAGGATAGGATTGAATTGGATATATGGTTGTTTGAACTATGTTTGTGGTATATGCATAATGATGGAGATTGAAGGAAATGTATATGTCGAGGTATGATTGTGGTGGATTCTAATATGATGATGGATTGATGCTAATTGTGGGTGGTTATTGATTATTGTGGGTGATGGTGATTGTTGGGGATTATTGGTGTTGATGATGTTTGATAATTATTGATGTTTGTGATGATTTTGATGAACTATGATGGTGATTGTTTGTGTTTGCTTATGAATGTTGATGATGATAATGAGTATTGAATATTGTGGTTGGTGTTGTTAAAAATTGGTGGTGATGGTGAGCTTTGATTATGATTGAGTTGAGAAAGTGAGGAGGTTGATAAAAATGTAAGTAAGTTAGTGAGGGTTAAATGGTTTTAATAGTGAATGAATGAGAGATGGTTGAGAAATGTTGGTATGAGGTTTTGTGTTGGTTTTGGGTGTGTTTGATTTTGTGTGGATTTGAAGTTTGGAAAACTAGAGAATTTTGTTAAATTTGATAAAACCTTGTTTTTGATGAATTTTGGCAGATCATAACTTGAGCCTCAGATCTTGAAATTTAATGATTTGTATTTTAAATTATAGATGACTTTGAGAGCTTTAAAATGATATAAAGTTTGAGAAAAATGGAGTTCTGTAGAGGAAGTTATGAACGTTTGAAGTTCGGTATGAAAATTTGATTTTTGCTAAAAAAATGTTTTTTTCTTCACTTTTCAAGGGTTCTCTAGCTTTCTAAACTTCTTTATCTATTGTTTAAGATTGCTAACTAGTAATTAGGCCTTAATACTAATAGAGATGGGTTAGTAAACTTAAATTGGTAAATTTTTCTGTATGTGTTTAGAAGATGGAGATTTAGGTTTCTGAAATTGTGGGTGAACTAGCAAAGTGCTTTATTGGCGATGGCTTTGAGAACTTGTGAGTGGATGATAACATTTGAAATTAAGAACTGATGACGGTTATGGTGAGTTGAGAACTTGGAAATGAATTATGAGCTTGATGGATATTGAACGATAGTGTGCCGGACACTATATTCCTAGAATGTTGAGGTTGAGAGTTGATAATGGGTTTAGAGGAGAAAATGATGGTGACTGATGATGATTTGAGATTGATGGACTTGTTGGATATTGAAAGTGCGCCAAGCACTATATCCTTGGAATGATAGTGTGTCGGACACTATATCCCTAGAATGATTTATGATGAAACAGATGTTGTAGTTGTTTTCCTTCTCTACCGCAAGACTGTGCCAGGCATTATATCCTCAGAATGAGCATGCAAGTGTGCCAGTCACTATATCCTCAGAACGATAATGTGCCAGGCACTATATCGTCGAAACAAAAGCGTGCCGGGCACTATATCATCGGACATGGTAGAAAGGTAACATCTGAAAGCATGTGTCGGGTTGGCATTTATAGACCGACAAGTGATATCATGAGCCAATAGAACAGGCATTCATCATGTGCATCTTCTATATGTTTTGCTTGCTTTGCCTAATTGCTTCTTTTGCCTAAATGTATAATATGCTTACTTGCTAGCTGTTTTACTTGCTTGCATTATCTGTGATTGTCTGGTGCTCAGGAGGTTAAGTAGGCAGTGTGATGGAATTGCATGGAAGGTAGGTTAGCGAAGGATGAATTGGGATCTTAATAATCCCTAGTGTGATCATAACTCCGTTCAACTTAACCAGCAAGTGTACTGGGTCATCCAAGTAATACCTTTACGTGAGTAAGGGTCAATCCCACAGAGATTGTTGGTATGAAGCAAGCTATGGTCACCTTGTAAATCTCAGTTAGGCAGATTAAATGGTTATGGGTTTCGAAAATTAATAATAAATAGAAAATAAAAAGGGATAGAAATACTTATGTAAATCAATAGTTGAAATTTCAGATAGGCGTATGGAGATGCTGTGCTCCTCTCGAATCTCTACTTTTTTATTACATTCATCCAATCCTTCTTACTCCTTTCCATGGCAAGCTGTATGTAAGGCATCACCGTTGTCAATGGCTACATCCCATCCTCTCAGTGAAAACGTTCCAAATGCTCTGTCACAGCACGGCTAATCATCTATCGGTTCTCAATCAGGTTGGAGTAGAATCCATTGATTCTTTTGCGTTTGTCATCACGCCCAGCCTTCAGGAGTTTGAAGCTCGTTACAGTCATTCAATACCGGAATCCTACTCGGAATACCACAGACAAGGTTAGACTTTCCGGATCCCCATGAATGCCGCCATCTATCTAGCTTATACCACGAAGATTCTGTTGGAGAATCTAAGAGATATGCGCCCGGCCTAAGGTAGAACGGAAGTGGTTGTCAGACACGCGCGTTCATAGGTGAGAATGATGATGAGTGTCACGGATCATCACATTCATCAAAGTGTTGTGCAACGTATATCTTGGAATAAGAATAAAAGAGAATTGAATAGAAAGTAATAATAATTGTATTGAAACTTGAGGTACAGTAGAGCTCTACACCCTTAATCTATGATGTGCAGAAACTCCACTGTTGAAAATACATAAGTGAAAGGTTCAGGCATGGCCGAATGGCCAACCCCCTTAAACGTGATCAATAGCCTCCTAAGATAAAGAATAAAACAAAACTGAGACCAAAGATGAAACGTGGTCAAAAGACCGTATGGTCAAAAGACGACTAATACACTAGTAAAAAGTTTTATTTATACTAAACTAGCTACTAGGGTTTACATGAGTAAGTAATTGATGCATAAATCCACTTCCAGGGCCCACTTGGTGTATGTTTGGGCTGAGCTTGATCTATCCACGAGCTGAGACTTTTCTTGGAGTTGAACGCAAAGTTATAACGTGTTTTGGGCGTTTAACTCCGAATCATGACGTGTTTCTGGCGTTTAACTCTAGACAGCAGCATGTACTTGGCGTTCAACGCCAAGTTACATCGTCAATTTCCGAATAAAGTATGAACTATTATATATTGCTGGAAAGCTCTGGATGTCTACTTTCCAACGCCATTAAGAGCGCGCCATTTGAATTTCTGTAGCTCTAGAAAATCCATTTTGAGTGCAGGGAGGTCAGATTCCAACAGCATCAGCAGTCCTTTTGTCAGCCTTTTTCAGAGTTTTGCTCAAGTCCCTCAATTTCAGCCAGAAATTACCTGAAATCACAGAAAAACACACAAACTCATAGTAAAGTCTAGAAAGGTGAATTTAACATAAAAACTAATGAAAACATCCCTAAAAGTAGCTTGAACTTACTAAAAACTACCTAAAAACAATGCCAAAAAGCGTATAAATTATCCGCTCATCAGAAGGCTATGGGACAGCGGTGTAATTTGGTATTAGTTAGAAATCCCCTAAGTTTAGATAACCTTGTTTATGATTTATGGTTTAAGTTATTTATTTCATTAAGCTTGAATATCTGTTTGATGTGAAGTTCTAGGATTGCCTTTGGCGTCCCGGAACCTTAAATCTTATATATTGGGCACTGTTACCATACTGAGAACCTCTGGTTCTCATACCATATGTTGTTGTTGTCTTTCAGATGTAGGTCGTAACCCACCTCGGTGAGTTACGGGATGGTGACAGAGCAGAGGATCTTTTTCCGTCTTTTTGTATGTTGGTTATTATGTAGTATTCCTCTCACTTTTGTACTTTATACTTTATTGCCTTAGAGGCTTACTTTGAGAGATAATTTGTACATGCTGTTTTAACTCAAAAACTCTGCTATATGTCTGTATATAACTAGCCGACCTAAACTCTGCGGGCTGTAGCAAGTACTCTATGACTATCATACTTATATATATATCTATCTTGAGTATTATTATTTTACGTCTCATGTTGTATCTTGTGTCTCTACGCTTTTAGTCAATAGTGTGAATGCTTTGCACTTTGTAATTCCGCTTTATATGACTTTGAGCTTTATTCCTTCATCGGGCTTCTAGTTTTATAAATTCTTGGATATATATTATATATTATAAGCTTTAGAACTGTCGTGACACTTTATTATCCTTTGCTTTATGACTAGAGGTAAGCCTTAGGGTAATGGGGTGTTATAGCACAGGCAAACCTTAAGTTATGGGTTTTAATTGGTGACAAAATGGAGACAACAATCAACATTGTGTAATATTTATAGTCATGAAGATTCGACACTTTTATGTTGGTTGTCGAGGGCCTACCACAATTCTATGCTTATGTGATAATACTATAATGTCTCTTCTTCAAGTATGCTTGTAGTTTACTCAGACAACGAGTGAAGCAAATAATAATTAGCTCGGACACTCCAGAGGCCAAATCGTTGAAGAAAGCGGAGGACAAAAGCAATTTTTACCAAAGAAGTCATTCTTAGTACTGGAAATGGTCAACTTCTTGAATTGGTTATGGATGAGAAGGATAAGAAGAAGTATGTTAAGTTTTTCTTTGAATTATCAGAACTCTTAGAAGCTTTTATGGGCTTGCAGGTTCTATACATTGTTTTGGTTCATGTTTCAAGATTTTAGGGTTTAGTTATTTCCATCTCTCTTTTTCTTTTATTTTCTTCAAGGAAACTGAAGCTCGAGTTTACTATTCCTATTAACAATAAATAAATACTAAGCTAGAGTTTTTTTCCCTCAGCTTTTCCTTTAAATGTGACTTAAGACATTAAATTAATGGTTCCTTTTCTTTTTTTTTTCCTTACAGATGGAAACAGCTAGCATAATTAATGTGACTAGATATTATGTGATGGCTGTTACTCCTACTCAACTATATTCTTTTATTGGCTTTGGGTCACTAGAAGTAAGTCAAATACTATTGATATTGACATTTGTTTTGCATATTGGAATAACCTCCCCTTACTACCATTTATTAAGAGAAAAGATTAATAGTACAGTATCTTTAAACAAGTTATTCCTGTTGGATACTTTTTAATTGCTTGTTTGTGCTAAAAAAGGTATAATTCTATGACACTATTAAACCATGTATGATAAAAATACCTGTAAATAGTTATAAGTAAATAATAGGAAATAAATACCACATTTTTGTTTCTAAGAAAACCACAAATTCATGTCATCGATGTTTCCTGTTGCTTCATAGTAAAGCAAGAATATTGAATTATGCTTCGGTTTTCTTCGTTAAGAAAAAAATGGTAATGCAGGGTTTTTGAAATGGAATCACTGAATTTGTTGTATTCTTTGTCCTTGAGTTGTGTCATTATTTTTTCCTTTTTTTATATATGCAAATAAATTTTGAAAGTACCTTGATCTTTAGATAATTTGGCTACTTTTGGAAGATGAATCTTATTTGGAGAATAGCAATTCAGAGTCCTAATCAACCATTCAGGAGTTTCGTGCTTTTCTCAGTGACAACAAGGATGAACTGGATGAAGCCACCACGATGAAGCCTTTAGAAAGGTAATGTATAATACTTCTTTATGTCTTTGGACGGATTTTGATGATCTTTATTGTACACATATATAGTTTTATCTAGCATAATTTTGCTTTTGCTACTTTTAATAGTTATGGAAGGGTTGACGAGTTGGTATACTTTGCTAGCTTAAAAGGTCATTATGAGATTGCAGTTCACCATTACATTCAGGTACTCACTTTTGCTACATGTGGATATTAAAGACTATCAGATACTAGTATCTCACTTCATTGTTCTTTCTTTATGTTTTTATGGAATTTTGCTTTTAGTAAGGAGAAGTTAAAAAAGCACTAGAAGTGCTTCAGAAACCTTCTGTGCCTGAAGACCTTCAGGTATTGTTCAAGCTTGATGGTTTCAGTGGCTAAGAGAAGGGGGGGTTGAATCTTAGCCCCCTTTTTGCTTGATAACACTTACTGATTTGTCAGACTAATTCTGGAAACTTTTACTCTTTTTATCTCTTCATTACACACGAGACTTTTTGTTTTGTCTCGTCCTTAGCCACGAGACTTTTCTTTTTGTCTCGTCATTTGGCACGAGATAATTCTGGTTTTTGCTCCTGTGTAGTTGAAAACAGAAATGGAGTAGAAAGGAGAAGAAGATTACACCCAGATATATCCTGGTTCGGCTGCTAAGTGCAGTGCAGCCTACATCCAGTCTCCATCACAAACATGATGGAATTTCACTATAATCAATCTGATTACAACTTGTAAAGTGCTAACCCAACTTACAAGGGGATTCCCACAGAATCATGATACACAACATAGATGAACAAAGGACCTCTAAGACATCTATGACTTTTTCTTTTAATTTTGCACTCTCTGCCTTTTTCCGCTCTATGGCTTTTTTATACAAACCTCACTTGTTTGCCTTTTTCCATGAGACTCAAGACATGACAAAATTAAACAGAAAAATTACAAAACAGGAAACATTGAAGGAGAAGAGAAAACTGTTAGCTCAGGTAACTCTGAGAACTCTGTGCCTTGCACTCTCAAATTTTCTCCTTTTTTCAAACAGTGGTTGTCCACCCTTATTATAGAAGAGGGGAGCCTCCACTTTTTGAAGCCAAAACCGAACCAACTTCTTCCTCCTTCAACAACACAGAACCGGTTCGGCCACTTAGAGAGAGAAGAGATAACCATGTAAAACCCAACATGCAATTACCTCTAGTCCTTTCTTGATCATCACCCTTCATCAATCCGAGCTCTCCATCCTTGGCTTGCTCTCCAAGATGGATTTCTGGCCCTTGATGCTTTATGATGATGATGACTTCATTTGCTTCAATCTCTGCCTTCAACCATCACTTCGCCACTCTAGCTACTCCCTGTGGTGGTTGAGCAGAGTCAAAGACAAGTCATGCTTCAAGAATCTCCCTTGCTGGCCGAATCTTCATCCTCCCTTTTTGAGCATGAAGAGCTCGAGATTACCTCACCAAATCTAACCACATTTAGCATAGCGTCCATAGCTTCCTGGACAAGGACCGAAGAAGAAACAAGAAAGAGATGAGAGAGAATAAACAACTTAGAGAAAAGCAATTCAATGTGATAAACCACTTTGTTGGTGAAAGTTGCTTTTACTTCCCTAGCTTAGAGTGGCGTGTTTGTCATAATACCCATCAATCAATTCAGCTGAATTTTTTCTCTCTCATATTTCCCATGTATTAATTGATAATGTAATAGATTTTGAAATCCATCACATGGTGAAATACTTGGATCCGTTGGAAGCATTTTGCTTTCATTTTAATATTGGTTTCGGACCAAGTTTGGAACCATTCATCACAAATGAGATTTGGGCTTGTAGTATTGAAGTTAAAACTGGCCTAATTAGTTAACATTTGCTTTCATGATGAATATTGTTTCGGATCAAGCATGGGAAAATTAACCATGGGCTTGGTTGAAATAATATTGAGCTTGGCCCATCAATAAAATACAGCCACTCAATATAAGTCATGCATCAAGGCTGATTATTGGGCTTAAACCAGAAACTCATTTCTCGGCCCAACATAAAATCTGCACAACAAAATTATTAATTAAGCAAATATGAATCAAGATAAAATTAATAATTTTGTAATTAAATATTTTAATAATGTTTGTTCATCATCAAAATTAAATAAGAGTTTTCCAAACTCATCAATCTCCCCCTTGATGACAAACATTATCAAAATTGAAATGGAAAGAAATTTAGAGATTGAGTAAGGAATACTCCCTTTGAATTTGAATTTCTCCCCCTTTCTAAATGTCACATAGCTCCCCCTTAATGTATGCTATTTTACCAAGGGAAGCACTAACCTGTAACATTTGAATCAAGCTTAAAGTAACAATGTTATTTAGCATATTTATACATGATGCTAAATGCTTGATTTATGAGCAGCTTTAATTGATAATCAAAACTCATTTGATATCATAAACTGATTTACTGCTCAAACTTTTTTCATACATCAAAAGAGGGTATCCAAATATTTTTCAAATATTTTCCCGTTTAAAATATCAGAGCAAAACAACATGATGAAAAAATATTTGAAGAACAAAACAAGGCAGTTTTTATGTATCACAGATTAAAGGAACTGCCAAAAATAAATTTCAAATTAACAAATTTATCAACAGCTAGGCATTCATATAATCAAACATCATCATAAACCAAATGCCAAATGCAGTTTAAACATCAGTGACCATAGTAAAACAAATGTAATAACAACATGCATTCTTTGAACAAGGGTGATCATGAATTTTTAATTTGCAAATTTCATCCCCTGTTCTCATCCCCTGTTTTTATTTGTTTTCCAATTTCAATTTTGGAAACTAAATTTCCTCCCCTTTTTGTCATCATGGGGGCACCTGCACAAAACATGATCATTATAGCAAAATATTCAAGATAAAGTAGCAAAAGTATATCAAGTATCCTAGAGATTATCCTAGAGCAGTGAGTATCAAGTCATGCTCATACAAAAAACAGATTGAGCCTAATGGAGCCAATATCAAACAGAGTAAAAAACAGTCACTAATCATCAGAGAAATTAATATCTTCTTCCTCAGCGTCTCCTTCACTATCATCTCCCAAATCTTCTTTATAACGTTCCATCATTAGATTGACCCTTTCTTTGCCATTTTTCCAAGCTTTCTCACTCTCATAAGCTTGCTTGCGGGCCTCTTTGTGGGATCAAAACATCATGTCTGCCATGTTCGAAAATTCTCCCAAAATCTGTTTGATGGACTTGATTGTTTTGGAAGATTCTGGCCTGCCTTCATAGTCACTATCCGATGCAGCAGATTTTCGCCCTTTGGTTTCCTTAGTCGCTCCTCCTCCTCTGATTGAAGACACCTTATTTTCTACAGTCTCATTTAACAAATCAACTTTAAAGTACTCAAAAATTCTAGTTAAAAACAGACCATAAGGCAGGTTAGCCTTTCTGGTGCTTCTAACAGAATCCCACATGTGCCTAATCATAATATAACCAAAGGAGATAGGGGTAGAGGTAACCAAAGCAAATAATATGAGACAATCAGAAAATGTTACTCGGTTGTGTGAGCCGCTTTGGGGAGTCAGAATATGAGTGATGATTCGGTGAAGCAAGGAATTGACTGGTCCAAGAGCTTTGTGGGTTGGGATGGTGCCATGCAATCCAGAAAGGTTCTCGCAAATGTGCTGGAGAACAGTTTTGTGTGAAACGCCAACTTGTGTGTCCCATTTCTCCATCATGTATGCTCGTGGTCCTTCATCCTTGAAGCCCAGGGCCGCTCCAATTGTCTCAGCATCAAGGGCTATTTGAACCCTTTTGACATAGGAATGCAGGGTGTGGTCAATGAGCCGCATATTGGCATAAAACTCTCGAACAAGACCAGGGTAAACTGGTTTCTTGATGAGGAGCAAAGGCTTCTAGTTGAGGAGTTCAAACAGAGAGGAGATGTTGATGCTTTTGAGATTTTCGAAGCTAACAAGATAGGTTGTGCATAAATGACGCTTCTCCATAACCTCTTTGTGAAACTCAAAAGAGGTACAAGTAAATCTGCTTGGATCAAAGTGAGAGTGAGTCTTGCCATACTTGTCTCTGAATTCCATGGATTCCAAGTTTGGTGGTTCAGTCGTGTCATTGAGTGCAAACCCCTGATTCTTCTGTGAGCTTTTTCCGGGGGTAGTCTTCTTCGGTGATGAGGGTGGAGGTGAAGGAGTGGGAGAAGTATGAGATTCTTGCTCTTCTTCTTCAACTACAGGTTTCTTGTTCTTGCCTCGGCCTGAACTTTTGTGGGCAATCACCTTTTTTTTTTCATGGTGGTTGTTTGTTTGGACGGTGGTGAAAGAGAAGATGATGAGGTTGAATGAATGTGGATATGAGTGTGGGTTTGAGGCGTTGATGGTTTTTGAGAAAGAAGAATTCTTTCACTCTTTCTTGGCGCGGTTTTCTTTTTCATGGTAATGGAGGAATGAAATATGAAAGGTTGGGGGTGATAACCGAGTTGAGTGGGAGAGAGGCAAGGTGGGTGACGCATTAAATGAGGCTTAGAGAGAGAGAATGGTGGAAGTAATGACCATTATAGGGTGGTTATTTCCAAAAAAAAAAAATGATTTCCCTTTTAACTTTTGAAATCTAAAACTGAAAAGTTGTTGCCTTAAATCAAGGGATTAGATGGAGAGAGGGATTTGATTTGACAATAACCACTTCCAAGAAGATATAATGACACAAGGAAGAAGATTCTTATTTGCATGAGAGATAACTAACAAAACTGTTATGGTGGGGTCATCGAATTTTGGTGGAGCCCATAAAATTTTGAATTCTGCGTTGCCTCCCCCTTGACCACAGCTCTTCCATTATGCCATTGTTTTCATCTCGTCCAAAACTACGAGCAAAACAGAACAGAGTCACACATTCACAAATTTTCAATGAAACTTAAATCAAACATCCCCAAACTTTTTCTCAAGGTATAGAATCTGTCTTCACAGAGAGGTTTTGTAAAAATATTAGCAATTTGGTCTTCAGATTTTACAAATTGAATATCAATAGTACCCTTTTGTACATGTTCTCTAATAAAATGATATTTTATCTCAATGTGCTTAGTTCTTGAGCGCAGAACAGGATTTTTTTGAAATGTTTATAGCACTCATATTATCACAAAATAAGGGTATACTATTGATTTTTAATTTGTAATCTTCCAATTGTGTTTTTAACCAAATTAATTGTGAGCAACATGCAGATGCGGAAACATATTCGGCTTCAGCAGTGGATAGAGCCACTGTGGCTTGTTTCTTGCTTGACCACATGTTGAGTGAGCTTCCAAGGAAGCAACACATGCCGGAGGTGCTCTTCCTATCCACTTGATCTCCCGCATAATCTGCATCACAAAAACCTACTGCACAAAAGACATCAGATTTAGGATACCATAATCCATAATTACAAGTTCCCTTAATGTATCTAATGATGCGCTTAACAGCCGTAAGGTGGGATTCTTTTGGATGAGATTGAAACCTTGAACATACACCCACACTTTGGACTATATCCAGTCTAGAGGAGGTAAGGTACATAAGTGAACCTATCATTTCTCTATACCTTCTTTCATCCACATCTTGGCCATCATCATCCTTTTCAAGTTTAGTATTGGGATGCATAGGAGTGCCCATTGATTTGAAATTTTCTAGGCCAAACTTTTTGATAAGTTCTTT
>NC_029772.3:41238344-41240085 GCF_000817695.3 Arachis duranensis | reverse complement strand
TCGGTGGTACCCCTTTGAAATTTATTTTCCAACAAGAAGGCACTAAGTCTTTCATACCAAGCTCTTGGAGCTTGTCTAAGATCATAAAGAGCCTTAGTTAGTTTGAAAACATGATTTGGAAAATCTTTATGTTCAAAACCGGGGGGTTGTGCCACATACACTTCTCTATCAATAAAGCCATTAAGAAAAGCACATTTAACATCCATTTGAAACATTTTGAAACCCTTATGAGTAGCATAGGCAAGAAGCAATCTAATTGCTTCCATTCTAGTTATCAGAGCAAAAAATTTATTTAAATCTATACCATCTTCTTGATCTTAACCTTGGGCCACTGATCTAGCCTTGTTACGAACCTTGGGCCACTAATCTAGCCTTGTTACGAACAACTTGTCCATCCTCACCAAGTTTATTTTTAAACACCCACTTAGTACAGGTAACTTTCTTACCATCCGGATGAGGTACTAGTGTCCAAACCTTATTCTTGTCAAATTGAGCAAGCTCTTCTTGCATTGCTTTAACCCATGATGGATCCTCAAGAGCTTGTTTGACATTGTTGGGCTCTATTTGTGACAAGAGAGCAAGATTGCTAGGTTCAGTTTGCCTTTTGGTGGATGATCTTGTTGTTACTCCTTGAGAGGGATCACCAATGATGAAGTCATGAGGATAACCCCTCATAGACTTCCATTCTCTAGGCTTTCGGACAGGTGTAGAGCTTTGATGAACTTCTGGTGGTCTCACTGTTTCAGTTGCTCGTGCCTGCTCAGGAGACAAAACGGAAGTGTCTCCTCCAATCTGACGAGACAAGACTGGACTGGCAGATTCTTCATTCTGGACAGATTTGAGATTTTCTTTGCTTGTTCTAGCTCCTTCTCCATCTGAATCATTATCTATCACAGTATTGGGAATTAAGTTAGAAACACAAAAAGTAACATGTATGGATTCCTCTATTGTCCTATGCTCCTTGAGATAAACTCTATAGGCCTTGCTTGTGGTGGAATATCCAACAAACATTCCTTCATAGGATTTTGGATCAAATTTTCCAAGATTTTCTTTATTATTAAGCACAAAGCATTTGCATCAAAAAACATGAAAGTACTTAAGATTTGGAGGGGTTCCTTTCCATAGCTCATAAGGGGTTTTCTTTAACCCTTTTCTAATGATTGTTCTATTCAAAATATAACATGCTGTGTTCACAGCTTCAGCCTATAAAAATTTAGGAATCTCATTTTCACATAGCATAGCCCTAGTCATTTCTTGAAGGCTTCGATTCCTTCTTTCAACCACCCCATTTTGTTGGGGGGTTTATTCCTTCTTTCAACCATCCCATTTTGTTGGGGGTTCTAGGGCATGAAAAATTATGAGAAATCCCTAAGTCATTACAGAATTTTTTAAAGTCTTGATTTTCAAATTCTCTTCCGTGATCACTTCTCAAATGAGCAATTTTCAAATCCTTTTCATTTTGAATTTTCTTGTAAAGGGTGGAGAAAGCATAAAATGCATCATTCTTATGAGCAAGGAAAAGTACCCAACCAAATCTAGAGTAATCATCTACCACTACAAGACCATAGTGTTTACCTCCTAAACTTTGAGTTCTAGTAGGACCAAAAAGATCAACATGCAACATTTCTAATGGCCTTTGGTAGAGATTCCATCTTTTGATTTAAAAGAGGATTTTACTTGCTTGCCCAATTGACATGCATCACAAGTAAGATCCTTATCAAACTTGATGTTTGGAATTCCT
>NC_029772.3:41236048-41238258 GCF_000817695.3 Arachis duranensis | reverse complement strand
CCTCCATCATATTCATCAAGCTTTATGAAGAAGGTTGTCTTTCCGGTCATATGCCTAGAGCATCCGCTGTCCATGTACCACATATTTTCTTTCTTCTTGGAAGCTAGGCATACCTACAAAATAAGCTCAAGTGACCTTAGGTATCCAAATTTTCTTGGATCCTTTCACGTTAAACCATCTCTTATGTCCCAAATCATTGTAATCAAAAACAACTTTGTAAACTTTATCACCTATCATTCTTTCACCAAAGAAACATTGAACTGGAAAGTGTCCATTTCGATTGCATAGTCTACAAAATCTTGGAGTTGCTGCTTTGTTAAAGTAGGTTGGGTCTTGATACCTTGTATCATTTGAAGATGAAGGGGTGTTTTCAAAATGAGATTTTTCAGATTTATAAAACCCCAACCCAGCTTTATCATAGAGAGGTTTTTGACTAGTCAAAATTTGATTAAGATTTTCAGAACTTTGTGTAAACTTGGCTAAGTCTTCCTTAAGCCTTTTAACCTCTTCAAGCAACTCTTCATTTCTTTTAAAATAGTCAACATATGCAAGAACAGAATGGTCACTTTTACAGTTTCTCACTTGGGCTCTTAACTGCTTATTCTCTTCAACAAGATCACAAGCAGTTTCGGCTTCTCTTAGTTTTTCTTTAAGAAAATCATTTTCAGCTTTAAGAATGAAATTTTGTTGTTCAAGATCTTGATTATCAGTCAGAAAACATCTTATTTTTTCAGAGAGGTGATCTATCATAAGATGAAGGTCTTCAGTGTCAGGGTTTTGAAAGAATACCTGATCTACCTCATTTGCCATGAGACAATACTGTGACTTAGTCTCAGATTCTTCATCATCATCATCTGAATCATTTTCCAAATTTTCCCATGAAGCCATCAGTCCCTTCTTCTTTTCCTTTTTTGGCTTTTCCTCCTTCTTTAACTTGGGACAATCAGATTTAAAATGCCCCATTTCCTTGCAATTGTAACAGATTACTTTGCTAAGGTCTTTCTTCATCCTCCTTGAGCTGCTGCCTTTGCCTTTGAGTTTCATCATTTTCCTGAATTTTTTTGCAAACAACACAAACTCATTTTCAGAAGAATCATCACTGGATTCATCATCCAGAGGGTTAGTCACAGAAGAAAATGCAATTCCTTTCTTTTTTGAATCTTTTTTCAAATAGGAGTTTTCAAAAGCAAGAAGATTTCCTTTCAAATCATCAAGTGTCATGGAATCTAAGCTACTACTCTCAGAAATAATTAAAGCTTTTGTTTCCCACCCTTTTGTAAGACATCTCAACACTCTTCTCACTAGCACAGATTCTGAATGAGTAATTCCAAGAGCATCTAAGCCAACAATGATGGAGTTAAACCGTTCGAACAGTTCATCAATGGACTCTCCTTCCTTCATTGCAAACATTTCATATTCCCTGTTTAACATGTCTGTCTGAGTCTTCTTTACAATGGTGGTTCCTTCATGAGTGATTTGCAACTTGTCCCAGATTTCCTTTGCCGTTGTGCATCATGATACTCGTCGGTATTCCTCAAAGCTGATAACACAGTTGAGCAGATTTATTGCCTTGGCATTTAACTCCACCTTCTTCCTATCTTCCTCGGTCCAGCTTGATTCTGGTTTAAGAGTGACTACTCCTTCAGCACTTGTGGTAGATGGGAATTGAGGACCTTCTAGAATGATCTTCCATAGTCTGTAATCCACTGCTTGTACAAATATATTCATCCTCTCCTTCTGGTGCACGAAATTGTGATCACTACAATTTCGCACAACTAACCAGCAAGTGTACTGGGTCGTCCAAGTAATAAACCTTATGCGAGTAAGGGTCGATCCCACAGAGATTGTTGGTATGAAGCAAGCTATGGTCACCTTGTAAATCTTAGTCAGGCAAACTCAAATGGATATGAATGATGATATGCGAATAAAACATAAAGATAAAGATAGAGATACTTATGCAATTCATTGGTAGGAATTTCAGATAAGCGTATGAAGATGCCTTCCCTTCCGTCTCTCTGCTTTCCTACTGTCTTCATCCAATCTTTCTTACTCCTTTCCATGGCAAGCTTAAGTAAGGGTTTCACCGTTGTCAGTGGCTACCTCCCATCCTCTCAGTGGAAATGTTCAACGCACCCTGTCACGGCACGGCTATCCATCTGTCGGTTCTCAATCAGGCCGGAATAGAATCCAGTGATTCTTTTGCGTCTGTC
>NC_029772.3:41231533-41232092 GCF_000817695.3 Arachis duranensis | reverse complement strand
ACAAGCGCTTCTTTAATGTCATTAGCTTGACAGAGGACTCTCATGGGGCCTCAGAAATGCTCAGAGCTATGTTGGAACCTCCCAACACCAAACTTAGAGTTTGAATGTGGGGGTTCAACACCAAACTTAGAAGTTTGTTGTGGCCTCCCAACACCAAACTTAGAGTTTGACTGTGGGGGCTCTGTTTGGCTCTATTTTGAGAGAAGCTCTTCATGCTTCCTCTCCATGGTGACAGAGGGATATCCTTGAGCCTCAAACACAAAGGATTCTTCATTCATTTGAATGATCAATTCTTCTCTATCAACATCAATCACAGCCCTTGCTGTGGCTAGGAAGGGTCTGCCAAGGATGATGGATTCATCCATGCACTTCCCAGTCTTTAGGACTATGAAATCAGCAGGGATGTAATGGTCTTCAACTTTTACCAGAACATCCTCTACAAGTCCATAGGCTTGTTTTCTTGAATTGTCTGCCAATGTCTAGTGAGATTTTTGCAGCTTGCACCTCAAAGATCCCTAACTTCTCCATTACAGAGAGAGGCATGAGGTTTACACTTGAC
>NC_029772.3:41229725-41230154 GCF_000817695.3 Arachis duranensis | reverse complement strand
GAGTAGGTGCAGTAAAGTCACCCAGCACCTTCCTTGCATTGTTGGCATTGTTGTTGTTTTCGGCTGCCATGGGTTCTTCTTCTTTGAAGATTTCTGTTATGTCCTCTACAGAGAGTTGTGCCTTGGCTTCTCTTAGCTTTTGCTTCAAGGTCCTTTCAGGTTCAGGATCAGCCTGAACAAGAATGCTTTTGTCTTTGCTCCTGCTCATAAGAAAGAGAAGAAAACAAGAAAATATGGAATCCTCTATGTCACAGTACAGAGATTCCTTTAGGTGTCAGAGGAAAAGAAAAATAGAAGACAGAAGTAGAAAATTCGAACTTATCAAAGAATATGGAGTTCGAATTTTGAATTAAGGAATAGTGTTAGTCCATAAATAGAAGGATGTGAGAAGAAGGGAAGTAATTTTCGAAAATTAAGTAGAAGATTTTG
>NC_029772.3:41229139-41229612 GCF_000817695.3 Arachis duranensis | reverse complement strand
TGATTTTTGAAAAAGATTTTGAAATTAGAAATCAAAAAGATTTGATTGAAAACTATTTTGAAAAAGATGTGGTTAAGAAGATATGATTAGTTTTAAAAAGATGTGATTGAGAAGATATGATTTGAAAAACATTTTAAAAAATTTTATCTTAAAAATTAATGACTTGGCTATCAAGAAAATATATGATTCAAACATTAAACCTCTCTCAACAGAAAAGGCAACATACTTGAAATGTTGAATCAAATCATTGATTGATAGCAAGTATTTTTGAAGATAGAAAGAAATTGATTTTGAAAAAGATTTGATTGAAAAGATATGATTTGAAAAAGATTTGATTTTGAAAAGATTTTGAAAACTAAAAAAAATTGATTTGAAAACAAAATCTTCCCTCCTGTTCCATCCTGGCGTTAAACGCCCAGAATGGTGCACATTCTGGCGTTTAACGCCCAAAACTATACCCTTTTGGGCGTTAA
>NC_029772.3:41227824-41228331 GCF_000817695.3 Arachis duranensis | reverse complement strand
TGAATAAAACATAAAGATAAAGATAGAGATACTTATGCAATTCATTGGTAGGAATTTTGGATAAGCGTATGAAGATGCCTTCCCTTCCGTCTCTCTGCTTTCCTACTGTCTTCATCCAATCCTTCTTACTCCTTTCCATGGCAAGCTTAAGCAAGGGTTTCACCGTTGTCAGTGGCTACCTCCCATCCTCTCAGTGGAAATGTTCAACGCATCCTGTCACGGCACGGCTATCCATCTGTCGGTTCTCGATCAGGCCGGAATAGAATCTAGTGATTCTTTTGCGTCTGTCACTAACTCCCCGCCCTCCGGAGTTTGAAGCACGTCACAGTCATTCAATCATTGAATCCTACTCAGAATACCACAGACAAGGTTAGACGTTCCGGATTCTCTTGAATGCCGCCATCAGTTCTAGCCTATACCACGAAGATTCCGGTTAAAGAATCCAACAGATATTCACCCAATCGAAGGTAGAACAGAGGTGGTTGTCAGTCACACGTTCATAGGTGA
>NC_029772.3:41184465-41227691 GCF_000817695.3 Arachis duranensis | reverse complement strand
GAATTGAATGGAAGAACAATAGTAATTGCATTAATACTCGAGGTACAGCATAGCTCCATACCTTAATCTATGGTGTGTAGAAACTCCACCGTTGAAAATACATAAGAACAAGGTCTAGGCATGGCCGTGAGACCAGCCTCCCAATGATCAAAAGATCTAAAGATCAAAAGATTCCAAAGATCAGAAGATTTTTAATACAATAGTAAAAGGTCCTACTTATAGAGAACTAGTAGCCTAGGGTGTACAGAGATGAGTAAATGACATAAAAATCCACTTCCGGGCCCACTTGGTGTGTGCTTGGGCTGAGCAATGAAGCAATTTCGTGTAGAGACTCCTCTTGGAGTTAAACGCCAGCTTTTATGCCAGTTTGGGCGTTTAACTCCCATTTTGGTGCCAGTTCCGGCGTTTAACGCTGGGATTTCTGAGGGTGACGTTGAACGCCGGTTTGGGCCATCAAATCTTGAGCAAAGTATAGACTATCATCTATTGCTGGAAAGCCCAGGAAGTCTACTTTCCAACGTCGTTGAGAGCGCGCCAATTGGGCTTCTGTAGCTCTAGAAAATCCGCTTCGAGTGCAGGGAGGTCAGAATCCAACAGCATCTGCAGTCCTTTTCAGTCTCTGAATCAGATTTTTGCTCAGGTCCCTCAATTTCAGCCAGAAAATACCTGAAATCACAGAAAAACACACAAACTCATAGTAAAGCCCAATATACTAATAAAAATATACTAAAAACTAACTAGAACATATCAAAAACATACTAAAAACAATGCCAAAAAGTGTACAAATTATCCGCTCATCAGTGAAGCCTATGGAAACACCTATAATCCCTTATGGAGAAATCATCCAAATTTCTCATAGAAGGATCAGCAAAAGCCAATAGGTATAATTTTTCCCATTGAAAAGGGGAGGTCTGTTGCTTGATTGACCTTCAGTCAGATTGTAAGACACCACATTTGCGCTACTGTTTTCTGCCATGAGGATCTTTTCTCCAAGCTGCAAAGCTTGATCTCTTTGAGACCAAGCTCTGATACCAATTGATGGTTTCAAAGGCTAAGAGAAGGGGGGGTTGAATCTTAGCCCCTTTTTTGCTTGATAACACTTGCTGACTTGTCAGACTAATTCTGGAAACTTTTACTCTTTTTATCTCTTCACTACACACGAGACTTTTTGTTTTGTCTCGTCCCTAGCCACGAGACTTTTCTTTTTGTCTCGTCATTTGGCACGAGATAATTCTGGTTTTTGCTCCTGTGTAATTGAAAACAGAAATGGAGTAGAAAGGAGAAGAAGATTACACCCAGATATATCCTGGTTCGGCTGCTAAGTGCAGTGCAGCCTACATCCAGTCTCCATCACAAACATGATGGAATTTCACTATAATCAATCTGATTACAACTTGTAAAGTGCTAACCCAACTTACAAGGGGATTCCCACAGAATCATGATACACAACATAGATGAACAAAGGACCTCTAAGACATCTATGGCTTTTTCTTTTAATTTTTCACTCTCTGCCTTTTTCCGCTCTATGGCTTTTTCATACAAACCTCACTTGTTTGCCTTTTTCCATGAGACTCAAGACATGACAAAATTAAACAGAAAAATTACAAAATAGGAAACATTGAAGGAGAAGAGAAAACTGTTAGCTCAGGTAGCTCTGAGAACTCTGTGCCTTGCACTCTCAAATTTTCTCCTTTTTTCAAACAGTGGTTGTCCACCCTTATTATAGAAGAGGGGAGCCTCCACTTTTTGAAGACAAAACCGAACCAACTTCTTCCTCCTTCAACAACACAGAACCGGTTCGGCCACTTAGAGAGAGAAGAGATAACCATGTAAAACCCAACATGCAATTACCTCTAGTCCTTTCTTGATCATCACCCTTCATTAATCCGAGCTCTCCATCCTTGGCTTGCTCTCCAAGATGGATTTCTGGCCCTTGATGCTTCATGATGATGATGACTTCATCTGCTTCAATCTCTGCCTTCAACCATCACTTCGCCACTCTAGCTACTCCCTGTGGTGGTTGAGCAGAGTCAAAGACAAGTCATGCTTCAAGAATCTCCCTTGCTGGCCGAATCTTCATCTTCCTTTTCTGAGCATGAAGAGCTCGAGATTACCTCACCAAATCTAACCACATTTGGTGAAAATCTCAGCCACTACATACTTTAC
The DNA here is from genome assembly GCF_000817695.3 of Arachis duranensis. Lineage (NCBI taxonomy): Eukaryota > Viridiplantae > Streptophyta > Magnoliopsida > Fabales > Fabaceae > Arachis > Arachis duranensis. Next base: position 41,225,525 of record NC_029772.3, on the reverse strand, counting down.
TTTTTCCTGCCATCATTAACTTGATGGTCTTGATGCATGCAACTTCTTCTTTTTCTTTGTTGATGAGCATAGCGTCCATAGCTTCCTGGACAAGGACCGAAGAAGAAACAAGAAAGAGATGAGAGAGAATAAACAACTTAGAGAAAAGTAATTCAATGTGATAAACCACTTTGTTGGTGAAAGTTGCTTTTACTTCCCTAGCTTAGAGTGGCGTGTTTGTCATAATACCCATCAATCAATTCAGCTGAATTTTTTCTCTCTCATATATCCCATGTATTAATTGATAATGTAATAGATTTTGAAATCCATCACATGGTGAAATACTTGGATCCGTTGGAAGCATTTTGCTTTCATTTTAATCTTGGTTTTGGACCAAGTTTGGAACCATTCATCATAAATGAGATTTGGGCTTGTAGTATTGAAGTTAAAACTGGCCCAATTAGTTAACATTTGCTTTCATGATGAATATTGTTTCAGATCAAGCATGGGAAAATTAACCATGGGCTTGGTTGAAATAATATTGAGCTTGGCCCATCAATAAAATACAGCCACTCAATATAAGTCATGCATCAAGGCTGATTATTGGGCTTAAACCAGAAACTCATTTCTCGGCCCAACATAAAATCTGCACAACAAAATTATTAATTAAGCAAATGTGAATCAAGATCAAATTAATAATTTTGTAATTAAATATTTTAATAATGTTTGTTCATCATCAAAATTAAATAAGAGTTTTCCAAACTTATCAAAGCTTTTATTATGGGCAAGTGTAACAATTTTTTCTCTCTATATTATTTTATTCCTCTTGACCTTTATTTTCTATTACTTTTGTTTGCCACCAAGGCCTCTCAATCTCTGCCTATAAAATAGTAAGTAATGAAGGACATTCCTGTCCTATGCAGTACAAGTTTCCTCCAAACCTTATCGCCCTTGATGCATATGAAACTGTGAAGTCATGGATGGCTATGAAGATTCCTGCAATGATGCGTTATTCAAGTGAAACTCATGCAAAGTACGGCATTCCATTTTCTATCATTTTCAGAAATGAGTTCACCAATTCAATTATTTCCCTTTTGCTTTTTCTCCCTTATTCATCAACTGAATTATTTTCCTTTAGCTTTTTTCCACCTACATCCAACAGATTTTCATAAACTTTCATGATTCTCTATTTGAGAATTTTAGTTTTATTTTATATCCACTTTTTTCACTTGCAGGAATGAGACACATGAGGTCATCAAATATCTTGAATATTGTGTTCATAGATTGCATAATGAAGATTCTGGAGTTCATAACCTACTGCTTTCCTTATATGCAAAGCAGGTTGAGTGGTTTGCTTCTTGTATATATATATACCCTTAATGTTGGGTAGAGTCATTTTGATGTGAATAATGATAATGATGATAGTGCAGCATTAGAAAATAGCATCTTAATCAACAAAAGAATTTGTATGATTTCGACATTCTTTCGTGGTGTATTCTTTACTCAAATTAGCATACTTTGTCAATTAATCGTCAGTCCTTTTGTTCTTGAATGTTAATTAGGTATGATGTAATGAATATTATGTTTATCAATATGATTTTTGGCTTTCTTTTTTTAAATTTAGAGTGTGTTTGATAGAGTAAATTTAGAAAACAAACATGAAGTATTCATTTTGCAATGAAAAAATCTAAAAAATTATGTTTTACTTTACTGACGAATTTACAGATGAAAAATTCGCCTGTATTAAGAGTTGTGAATGCCTTTCCAAACTCCAATTACTGACAGAAAATCTGTTGAAAAGTTTGATGCTAGTTACCGACAAAAAATCTATTGGAAAATCTGACGGTTTAAGCAAAATGGGAGGGGACGATTACTGAGAAAAAATGTTGGTAACAGAGACAAATCTGTTGGTAAATTACCGACAGGAAATCTATCAAAAAATCTGACCTTTTTAGCAAAATTGAGGGGACAATTATCGAGAAAAATCTGTCAGCAACGGAGAAAAATCTGTCGATAAATTACTGACAGAAAAAAATCTATTATTAAATAATTTTGTTGGTATTTTCATGGGTAACAAAAAATCCGTCTGTATTAAAGATCAATTCTGTTTATAAATCCATCTGTAATAAGTAATTTTCTAGTTGTGGAAAGGGGTTGTGGGGTGTGGCACGCCTTAGTTGTGCACCTCCCTGGGGGTCTTTGGTGTGTAAATTCACTTTAGGCGTGTAGAATGCCGTGCAATGCCAGTTTAGTGGCACTGTTTTCATGAGCTAAAAGGTGGGGGCCGTTCGTGGCTCAAACTGAATGTCCATTATAAACATATACATATCGTTTTGAAGCTTGGGATGTTAGCTTTCTAATGTCGCCGGAAATTTCTCATTTGGACCTCTGTAGATTAAGTCATGTTCATTGGAGTATGAAGAGGTCAGGATTCACAGCATCTACAAATTCTCTTCAAAGGCATTGCACTTCCCTTAATTTTGTCTTTAATTCTTGGTTCCCTGGGAGGTTGCTTCCTTTTGCATGCCACCTTCATTGGTTCTCCCAGGTGCTTCTTTGGTTGTCCTTCTCCTCCTTTGTTCTTGCCTAGAATCTTTCAACAACTTTCTAAACATATCAAAGCTCAAAGTAACTCCAAGAAACATCGATGAAGGCACAATAATCTCAATTAAAATAAGAAAATCACTAACTTTATTCAAAGAAATAATAAAGAAAATAACTAAAGATGCCTGATGGACATATTTTTGATGGTATAGAGTTTCACAATAAATTCTCATTGCAAGTATAGTTTCTAAACCAACAAATAATCCTTTCAAGCAAAAAATTCTTTGCCACAAGTACAAAAACCCCAATAAAAATAACCGAAGTATTCAAATCTCGGATCGTCTCTCAAAGGAATTGCAGGGAAGTGTTCTTGTTATTGGCTATGAAGTATAATTTGGGGTTTTTGAATAAGGAAATAAGAAATTGAAATGGCAAAAGAAATAAACTAACAACTAGAAAAGCTCTTGGCAAGGTATGAGAAGTAGAAGTCCTATTCTCATTATCATCATCAATTGTGATGAGAATTATCCATTGCTCCACTTAGTTAACCTCTAACTATAAAGGAAAGTCAAGTGAAAATAATCAATTTGATTCCTCAAGTCCTAGTCAACTCCTAAGGAAAGACTAGCTTTAGTGGAATTCAAATCAACTAGCAACTTCCAATTATCAATCAACAAAAGAGTTTGATAACTCAAGAGTATCCAATTACTCAACCAAAGCCAAGAGGAGAAAAATCTACTCTAGCATCCTTCCAAGCATTTTATCAAACACTTGGAAGGCATAAAAGAAAAGTAAAATCAAATTGCAAGAAAAGTAAATCTACACTACCAATTGCAAGGAATTAACGACAATTAAGCAAATCAACAATAAAGGAACTCAAACACGAATTGCATTAAAAGGAAAATAGAAGAAACAAGAGTGCATCAATAACAAAGTAAATAATTACAAGAATAAAATGCTAAACTAGAGAGAGGAGAGGTAGAGGAACAAGAAATTGTAAAGGAAAAGTAAATCCAAGCATGAACTAAACCTAGATCTAAGAAATCCTAATCTAGATCTAACTTAATTCTAGAGAGAAGAGAGAGCTTCTCTCTCTAGAAACTAACTAAAGCCTCATAAACTAAACTATGACTAATTGGTTCATCCCCCTTCAATCCTTGGGTTCAATAGCATCAGAAATGAGTTGGATTGGGCCCAAAATGCTTTAGAAATTGCTGGCCACAGATTGTCTTAAGTGAGTCACGCTGCTCCTGCGATGCACACGCATGAGTGATGCGTCTGTGTCACCTAAACGCTAAGAAACTATGATAAATTTTATATCAATTTGAAGTTCCAGATGTTAGCTTTCCAACGCAACTGGAACCGCCTCATTTGAACCTTTGTAACTGAAGTTATGATCGATTTAGTATGAAGAGGTCAGGATTGACAGTTTAGCAATTCCTTTATTTCTTCATGAGTTCTCCCACTTTGCATGCTTTTTCTTCATTCCTTCAATCCAATATTTGCCTTCTAAATCGAAAATCACTTAATAAACATATCAAGGTATCGAATGGAATTAAAGTGAATTAAATTTAGCTATTTTAAGGCCTAAAAAGCATATTTTCACACTTAAGTATAAATAAAGGAGAATTTACAAAACCATGCTATTTCATTGAATAAATGTGAGAAAAGTTGATAAAATCCCCTAAATTAAGCACAAGATAAACCACAAAATTAGAATTTATCAATTCTCATGCATTATCACCAACCCAACCGAGGCAGATGATTAGTTTCATGCTATGGAACGGGCTCTGCAGGTGTAGCATATTCCCGAGGGACAACATGTGGAGTTCGCCACTTATATGATGAAGGGGGATGCACAACATTGGTGGCAAGAAGTGAGTCAGTTGTTGTGTCAAGGAGGTGTCGAGATCACTTGGGCTAACTACCAAACCAAAATTTACAAGAAATGCTTCCCTCCATCTGCCAGTATCAAAAACGAGTTGAAATTGTTACAGTTGAGACAAAGGAGTATGACAGTGCTCGAGTACACCAGGAAATTTAAGGACTTGTGCTGATTCTTAAAGGTGTGTCAAGGAATCTAACAGAGTTTGAAGAATAAAAATGTATCAAGTATGAATAAGGACTTTAGGAGGAACTGTTGGCTTCAGTGGAACTATTGTAAATCCAGAATTTTGCTGAATTGGTGAACAAAAGCCAATTGGTTAAGGAGTGCACCAAGAAATTAGCGGTGGCCATAGCAAACCGTCAGAACTTTTCCTCAAGAAACTTTAACAGGAACCTGGCAACACAAAGAACGAATTTCAAAAGAGATGGTCAGCCATAGCGTCGAAACCCACCAAATGGAAACCCTAACTCTTGATTCAGCCTGGGGAACCATTAGAGACAGGACTCGGGGAGGCAGCCCCAGAGAGACCCTTCTTGTGCTAAGTGTGAGAAGCCTCATAGGAGTAGGCCTTGCTAGTTTAGAGCGGGGTTTGCTATAACTGTGGTAGGTCAGGGCACATGGCGAGACATTGCTATGGTAAGCAGAATGTACTGGTTCCCCCTTAACCCCAACAACAAGGAAGGGTTTATGCGATGACAGCCGATGATGCTTCTGTGTTTGACTCCCTCATCTAAGGTGAGTGCTTTGTTAAAGGCAAAACCCTAACTGTACTGTATGATTCAGGCACATCTCATTGCTTTATATCTATAGATTGTGCATGTAACGACCCAACTTTCAGTACGTCATGATCGTACCAAAAGTAACCTAATTTCTTTATTATTTATTTAATATTGAGCCTTTACAAGCTAATCTATTGATAGTTTTACTAAAAAGTTAAAACTTTTTCGTCAAGAACAAATAACACATATGCATATACTTAATATTAATAATACATACAAAACCATTTACAAAACCTACCCGTTTGAATAAAACTTCAACTAACAAGGCAAGAAAAAAAATAAATTATAACAACAACTCAACTTAAAAACATATTATTCTATGCTCCAGCAGCTTTCCAAAAGCACCTGTAGCTGAAAGGAGTGGAAATAGGGGGTAAGAATTGGGAAGTTCTTAGTAGGGTTGGGGTGGATAGTTATGTTCATTTTACTCTTTATATAAAACAAACAAGCAACAGAACAAATACAATTTCAACGAACCAAGAATAGAAAAATAATCTACCAAAAGTACACACATATTTACAAAAATACACAATACAAAATATATGCATAATCAATCATGATGCATGCCTATTCCTAGTGCATATAATGAGCTCATTTGTTGGTTACACACCCGCTCCTACAATATCCAATAATCATATCCGAATACGGCTTTCCAGTTGGCATACCCCCTGTAGACACCCCCTATCAATATAGGGTAGCTTTTCCTGGTCAACGTATGCCTGACATACCTCTGTGAACACCTACTATCGAGACAGGCTGCGGCCCCAAGCTGAAAGTATGTATAATAAAAACTCTGTGAACACCCCTTGTCGTCACAGGCTGGGGCCTTAGGCCGAAGGTTTTTGGGAAAGCAAATCTCGATGTTCCCACCACTATTTATCTGACTGTCCTTCTACGACAGATTCTCACATAATCTTTTTCATTATTCATCATCAATTACTTTTTTTTAATCTTTACCCTCTACTCTCCTATGGCAGGGATCCATTTAGTAATACATTATTTTATTTCTTTTTCTTTTCTTCATTATTTTATTTTCCTTATTTTGATACCATAAATCGTCTTCACCCTCTTTCCTCATATCTCCCTAGGTGTTTTATGAAGAGTGTATCATAAGATTCTCAGCTTAGGTTTGTCTTTCTTCAACTTTTAACTAAGTTACTATTTAACTCTTCTATTCTATTATAATACAAATTATTAATATATAATATTTCAAAAAAAATACATAGATAATATTCTTATTACCGGGGTAAGAGTATTATTATTTTTATTATCCAAACTTATTAACTCTAATTTTAAATAATCTCATTACTCAAAACTTATTAACTTAAGCTTTATTATTAAGCTTTTATAAATTATTCCATATCTCTGAGCTTTTTAAAACATTTATGTTTTTACCCCAACATAGTTTATAAATGACTAAAATTTCCTTACATATAACATTTATGTTTTTACCCCAACATAGTTTATAAATGACTAAAATTTCCTTACATATCATATAATTACCAAAATAATCTTGCACCTTTTTTTTTTAAATATTTATTTTACTCCTGAACTTCTTAATTATTACCAAAAATACTCCAAAACTTATATAAATAAAAAAACTAACTTCGATTTTTATTAATTTACTATTTCAATCTCAAAAATACATTTTATTTCCATGATTATAGCTTTACCAAAGGACCAGACCGCATTCCCAAAATTCTTCAAGTTTTCTGCTTGATTTTTATGTCCGTTTTCAAGCTTTACGGTTACCGATTTTTCACAATTTTTAATTTAATCTTCCAAGCACCAAATCTCATCAATTTTTCTCCATATTTAAGTTTAAAAACAGCCCTCAAATTAGGGCACAACAGATCGGATTTGGCACCCTCATCAAAACCAAAATATAGAGCATTAAATCAACAATATTTCATCAAAATTCAAACACAAAATCATTCAATTTTAAGTCACAAACATCCAATCAACAATCACATATCAAGAACACATTTTATTATTACAAAATTTCCAAACCTACCTTTGTATGATAGCCACCAAACAAAAACACCAAGAAAACTTTCTGAACGAGAAATTGAAAAAGAAAATATCGAAATCAGCTACACCATCTCCTGGGCTCCGACTTGGCCGAACCATGCATGGAAGACCAACAGTGCCACCGTTGATTTCTCCCAAACAAAAGTGGCATCAACATGAAGAGGAGGAAGATACAAACACTTTAATCAGATTAGATTTTTTTTATCAATGTTGCAGATCGCAAGAAATCAAGATCGGAAGCTCTCGAGTGCCATGGAATCTCTCTCTCTCTCTCTCTCTCTCTCTCTCTCTCTCTCTCCCTCTCTCTTTTTCCTTTCAATTTATTTCGATGATGATGATGATGATTAATGAGGGATTATGGTTATTAAAATGATTAGGTGACACATGGGGGGTTGGGTGTTGCGTTTTAGGACTGCCGAGTCAGCGATTCAAGTTATAAATATCTTAAATAGATAAGTATGAAAGCTGGATATATTAAAACACAAGTAATAATATATATAGGGATAAATATATATGATTTAATAATATAAATAACAATAGTAACATAATAATAAAGGATATAGATGAAACATTAGCAATTCCAAGTTCATCAAGGAGTATCAATATTTATTCATACCGGCAGATTTTGAACTTGAAATATTAATTACCAAAATTAAATTATAAACTGTTCATTATTAATAGATTATTAAAATTATAATTTCAATTGTGTAAAATATCTTATTATAGCAAAATTATATAATAATCTTAAATAATGTAAACTCAAGGTATCATAAAAATTAATTTAAATACCTTCAATAAAATAGTTTCTAAAAATAAAAACTCCAATAAAATAAGTCATAAAATATTCATAATTAAAAATTCAAAATATGATGTTTAGAAAAATATCAATCACTTAAGTCCATTGATGATTGTTTTGCAAAAATGTTCTGCTCTGGGTAGTCTTCTGAGTCTAGAGCGAGATTCATTTTCTTTTTATGTGTATATATCGTGAGACCAACTGACGTCTATATCCCATTTATCTATGAACTGTAGCTTAAATCCTCTGTACAATGTTGCTGTTTTGTGGCCACTCAACGAAGTACTAGTGAGATGCTCTTTGACGACGTATGATCGTGCAGAAGAGGAGTAGACGAACTTTCGCCTATAATGACATTCCACCTAACTTGAGTTTTGAGGATCTAGAACGTTCTTTCCCTCGCTTTGTAGTTTAGAGGGATTAGGTGAATATAGAGTCTAGGCTAGCCTCTGTGCTAGCTTACTGACTCCTTGAATAGGTCAGGGCCTGGGATGTTATAAGTATATATATATATATTTCTAACTAAGATCTATGTGTGGTTGTTTATAACTATTTCATCTGTTATTATTTGTGAATTGATTTTGAATGATTCTATTTATTAACCCAAAAATTTTCAAAAAAAAGTACCTCACAAAATAACTCTGCATTTAACAACGAATCCGAATCATATAATAAATAATAGATAATAATTAGGAAGACAAGTTGGTAGCGCTTAGTTTCCGGTATGATCTAGATATACTAAATATTGGGTAATTACAATTTGGTATCAGAGCAGTTCATTCCCAGTAGAGCCTGGGGAGTGGACTGACTATGCTTTACTACGTACTCTTCTTGTGTGTCTTATGCTGTTAGGGTATCTTTAAGATACATTTGGCATAAATATCTACGAGCTATCATTTTGGGAATGTTTGTGCTTAACTTGAGATATTAAGATTAATCACCTTAATGTTGACTATTTGGTGCGGATAAGACCTCAATGACTGTGAAAATACATAGTTTAATCGAGTTTCGAATGACAAATCGATGCGAGGCACAACTATCTTCACAGCTGGTATGATCTCCATGGCTATGGCTATGTGAGATTTGGGTGCTGTAAGGAACGAACCGATCTCTTCTTCAGGATGGCTTGAAGGAAATAGATTGCTTGAAGATGGATTCTGCATGTGGCTGAAATTTTGAGGGCAGAATTTTTCTTTTAGGAGGGTAGAATGTAACAACCCAATTTTCAAGTACGCGATATCTTTTCTGAAGATACGTAGTTTTTCGAAAGATTAGTGAAGGGAACATCTTTGCTATATCATCAAGCACCTCAATATACATCATCATCATGTCATCACCAAGCAAGAACCTCTTTTGAGGCAAGCTCGACAACGCAGTCGTGAAGAACCTAGTTTTTGAACCGCATCGGTTAGGAGCTTTTGATTCTAGTTTCTGTAAATAGTGTTAATTTGATGAACCGGACTCGATTCATGAGAGAAGAGAGATAATAATACAATATTATCACAATATTAGTATTAGAAGCTGCTTAAATGATATTATAATATTACCTGGTCTGTTTTAGTTAAAAACAGGAGATCAGTTTGACCGGATTCATAGTTTACTGGTGTAGATTAGCACCAACATTCTCGGATGACTTTAGCAATGCTAATGCCTCATCATAAATGTTCTATTCTCATATGATATATGTTACTAGTGTCATTTATGCTAGTAGCTCAGAAAAGAATTTTTAGAGATGTTTTTACGTGTGTTCTGATACATCTAGTTTTAGTAGTTATACACCGGAGATATTGTAATATTATTTTAACAACCTCCTAAGCCAACCAATCACAGCTCTCCCCTCACCCACAAGACCTCCAAGGCTGTCTCATTTCTTCATTGTGGCCGAAAATCTCCAAGAGAGATAAAAGAGAAAGTTCTTGGTTCATAAATCTTCAAAGCTTGATTTCTTCTTAATGGCGTTGGAAAGCTAACTTCCAGAGCTTTCCAGCAATATATAATGGTGAATACTTTGCTTTGAAAATGAAGGCCCAAAATGGGCGTTGAACGCCCAAAATACTCCTTTTCTGAAGTTCAAGGCCCCAAGAGGACAGAGCTCAGTGTTGAACGCTCAAAACTGGCGTTCAACACCACAAAGGGAGCAAGGCAGCGCACTTACACCCCCTAGTGGGTGTTCAATGCCCACTCACTCATGTTGGACGCCAAGCTCAACCGAAACACTCACCAAGTGGGCCCAAAAGTGGATTTTCACACCTTTAGCTTAGTTTATTTCATTTTTTTGTAATTTCTAATTATAATTAATATCTCTATAGGTTTAGTATTAGTAGATATAAAAGGAGAGATCACCATTGTTAAGAATATTCTCTACCACATTCAAACTTTGCACTTTATTTTCTGTACAGTATGAGCAACTAAACCTCTTAGGTTAAGGTTAGGAGCTCTGCTGATTCCTATAGATTAATGAAATTACTTTTCTAGTTCAATCGATGTTTGATTCCATTCTATGATGCATTGTTGTTCTTCATCCTTATGAATCTCGATTCTACATGAGTTCCTTACGAGTCCTGACCCGGATAGTATTGAGCTACATCTTGAGAATGAATCACGGGTTCCAACAAGTTATCTGGGCTAATTGGGGTATGTGACATAAAACCTTGTTAGTCAGGGGTAATTGAGGTTCCTGTAGCTCTAAGGGCTAGAACGATAAGAGCGTCAGTCTCTGATCCAGAAGATCCAACTTTTTCTATGGCGTTTTGAGTAGGTTCATCAAGAGATTGAATTGCGTGTGCTTCACCCTCTCCCAGATTGATCTAGTCCGTTCAGATGTTTGGTTTGGACCTGAGGAGATTAATGACTACGACCAATGGCTTAATCACTTACAGCCTTGCCATTGAAGGAATCACTCATCATTGGAGTAGTGAGCATGACGTGTTAATCCAAAAGAAGAAACATCTCCGAAGCATAAACTAATCTATCATTACTGTCTTTACATAAACTATTTATCGCTTTTATTATTTCTTATTTATGCTCCTACAACAAATAACAACCAACTTTCTATTCGCTTGACTAAGATCTGCAAGAAAACCACAACTTGCTCAATCTGACAATCCTTGTGGGATTCGACCCTCACTCACCTGAGGTATTACTTGGACGACTTGGTGTAGTTGCCAGTTTAGTTGTGTGAGTCACAAATTCGCGCGCTATGTAACGGCCTAGCTACGAAGAAATGGCGCTTTTTCGGGGTCAAATGGAATTTTTATGGAATTTTTAAGAATTTCTATGCACATAAGCACCTCCACTGCACAAGTGTTGCGTCATCAAGCTGCTGAGTCAGCAACTTGACTACACCAGACACCTCTTCTAATCTAAGCAGGCACGTCGTGAAAAGTTGCATTTTTGAGCCACTTCGGGCCCGAATTTCAAAATTCTTATTTCCGTGGTTAGTCTCATTATGACGAGCCGGTCACGAATTTCGAGAAAAAAATTATATTAATATAATATTAATATATTATTATTTTATTTAGAATATTATATTATTATTTTCTCTACTGTGATTAATGTTGATCTATATTTAATAATATAATAACTGAGCTAGAAATCTACTGGTAATCGATAAAACCGACATTCTTAGATGAACTTAGCACTGTTAATGCTTTATCATATATCTTTTATTCTCATGATTATCTAGTTACTAGTGTTATTTACACTAAGTAACTCAATGTTTATCCATTAGTAGTGTAATTACATAAGTTCTAATACATCTAGCTTTAGTAATTATCATTTCTTAAGATATTTTTACATAAAAATCTTGGATAATTCTTATCCAAAAGCCACGGCTTCCTATGTATCATTATTACCATCATTTTAACTTTCTAAACAAGTAAAATTTCAAAAATCACCATGGGAGAAAATGGAAGAACTTCCATGAATACCTGAGCTTCTTTCTTTGTTCTTTCTCAAACCAAAACCCCTATCAGAAATCTAATCCGACCAAAGTGTTCACCTCTTCCTCCTCTTCATTTCTATGTCACTTTTCATGGAGTAAATCAAGGTATGATGGCTGCTCTTCCTCCTTGAAGTTTCAGCCATGGTGGAGAAATCAAGCTAATGATGTTTTCTTCATGTTTTCTCTTAGCATCTCTTATTCACTCACCATAAGCTCTAAGAAAACATGATTTATAGCTGCTTTAAGGTGAGAAAAACCTTCTTTTCATCATCATGAAGCTTCAGCCTTCATTGTTCATATGGTTCTAAAGTTATTTTTCATATTAAAATAGGCGTAAAGTGCTTCTGGAAGCTTGTTTTTGGTGCAACTTTGGGCAGCAGCAAAGGAGGTAAGGTTTGGTAAATTAATCAATGATTAGTTTTGTTCTTAGAGTGCTAAATCAGATCTTGTTGCTTGAGGCTTTATTTTGAGTGTTTGTGGGGTGGTTTGAACATGAAATCTTGTTGTTTTATGCTTGAAAATAAAGTTTATGATGGTTTTGAAGTTGCTGTTGTTGCTGCTGGAAAAAATGGCTTTCTAGCCATGAAATTCATGATATTTGGTGATTATTTTATTTGTATTTGATGGCTGAAATTTTGCTCTTTGGTTTAATAAAAATCAGGTACAAATTGGTTACCGAAAAGATTGAAAAACTAGCTAGAAATCAAGTGGAAATCTGATGAACTTTCAGAAAAGTGTTTTTGGTTTTTGAAGGATGTGAAAACGTTTATTTTGATGGTTTTGGGGTCAAAATTCAATTATTAAAAATTTTGTGGTTGAAAATTAATTAATAAGAAGTTAAGGGGCTAAAGTGTAAATATTAAAAGTTAAGGGGGTTAAAATACAATTTCCAAAAAGTTTAGGGGTCAAAATGCAATTTTTGAAAGTTGAATAAAATATTATTATTTTAATATTAAAATATTAAAATATTATTTTATTAATAATATTATTTTATTAATAATAGTAAAATATTGATAAAAAGACAGTTTTTCCTAAAAGTCTCAAGAATGTAGTTTTGAATTTAGAATTCTTTAATTCTCTTTATTAAACACCTAAGGCAAGGTATAAAAGAAGGTATTGAGGTAGATAAGGGAATGAAAAGGAATCAGAAACTTTTAAACATGTTAGAAAGAAAAGGAGTTAAAAGTTATATAACAGTATGTTTGACCTTACATAGTAAGCAGAGAATTGTGAGATCACTGTGATGTTGTGATGCTCAACTTATGATTGCCAAAAGTATGGTTATGTATGAATTATGAGCCTTAGAGTGATGCTTGTGAGTATTGTGCAGGGACGCCCGTATTGTGCTATTACTTCCTAGACAGGTTGTGGTAAAGAGAGTACCAGCCCTGCAAGCTGAATGCTTGGAAGAGGCCTGATTCGCATACCTACGGTATATTGAGATTTAAGCAAATACCAGCCCTACAAGTCGAGAGTACTTAATTGAGGGTATGCAGTACTTAATCTGGGATTTAGTTCTGGGAAGGCCTTGTCTGACCTGGAGGGTCGGATTCCGTCGGGTGTAGGTCGAAACCGACAAATGAGCTCATTACCTGCAGTAGGATCAGACATGCATCATACTTGTTTGTGCATAGCTGTGTGATTGCATATTGAGTGTGATTGTGCATATATCTCTTGTTTCTTCTGCTACTTGTGTTTTGGCTTACACTGCTGTTATGTATATATATATTTTTATATTTGACTGAACTTAATAATGATTATGTGATCACAGACATTATAAATGAACTTAATTGTGAAACCCTGACCTTATTAAGAACTCCCCAGTTCTTATCCCTTACACCTCTACAGATGGACACGGGAGTCCTATTCTACGAAATTGACCACCCGAATGTGCACGAGGACCCTATACGTGGCGAATATTACATCTATTGTGTGGCTTCTCGTATTTGTAACTATGTAGTACATGGTAGACCTTTTCAGTACCTTATCAGTACTCCTTACTTTGATCCAGACGCACCTTATGATTTTCCTCTCTCTTGGTTACATCCTGGCGGACCTGGGATACCTCATCCAGAGGAGCAGATGCCATCTCCACCTGAGCCCCCTTTGCTTGATAAGCCTATAGCTGCACAGCATATTCATGAGGCACCTCCTGCACATTTTATACTTGATGAGTGGGGTGTTCCCATGTTGTCACCCGAGCTTGATCCTTTACCTGAGCTGATCGAGCCACCTGCTTTTGATGAGTAGTAGGAGCACGATTATGATCAGATTATGGAGGCGCCACTCCCTTCTCCTGACTGCATATTGTTTGGTAGCCATCCTTTTATGGTTTCTGTGGCCTGCAGTAGCTCCTCTGCTATTGCTCCGACAGTTAAAGAGGACGAAGAAGAAGAAGATCCGGAGGAGGATCCCAACATCATAGTTATCTCTTCTGACAGCGATGAGCCAGGCGAGGCGCTGGCAGATGGGCATTACCACTCGCCCGGTGGTCTTCCGTGTGGTGTTTTTGGATTAGTGGTGAGGAGACTTTTTGAGACGTCCAGTCTAACTCCGGTACCCTAGAGTGTCTCCCTCTCTTTTGTTAGCATGCTTAGAGGGAATAGGCATATCATAGAGTTAGGCTAGCTTGGGTGCCAGCTTAGGGGCTTTTTGGATAGGCCAGGCCCTGGGACGTCTTATGTACATATATGCATATATTATATGTGTTACTAACTGAGGGGTGCTGTATTATAACTCTGTACTGATATAACTGAGCCACTTCTGTATCATGATGTATATAATAGTATGTTGTTTTATATTCTGTTGTCTTTTGTTTCATGTATGTGAATATTTAATTACTCATTGATTTATGAAATATATGCGACTTTAAACTATTTTTGTTTTAAGAAAAATTACTCGTAAAATTCACGGGGTATTAACAGCGAACAGGCTTATATTTATTAATTAATAATATATAAAGGAAGGACAAGTTGGCAACGTTCAATTCTAGTATGCTCTAGACATGCTAAGAGTTGGGCCGCTACACACCACAGCCCTTAAGAACAAAATTTTTAGCTTGAATATCATCAAATTTCATCAAATTTTCACCAAAATTTCAACAAGAATCACTCATATAAACAATCAATTTCAAGCATAACAAAATCATATCATAATAACAAAACTCAAACACAATTAATCAAGATTAATTTCATCCAATCCTACCTTGATTTGCTGCTTCTAATTTCAGTTGCTTCCTAAGGTGTTCTTTAAGCACTTTTTCCTCCTAAAACACATCAAGAATAACTTTGAATCCATAAAATCTCAACTGACTGATCCTTAATCAACATGTTAGGAAGGGATTTCTCCTCTTAAACGTGTTGGGAATGGAAGATTCTTGGCTCACAAATCAAGCTAAGCAAGAGATCTAAGGAAGGATATCATGAAAACACATGTTTAACATGGTTTTCCTTGAAAACCGAATTGAAGAGGGAGGGAGACAGCCATCTCACCTGATTTCCAGCCTTGATAAGTTACATGGTTATGAAGATAAAGAAGAGAGGATCATTTTGGTCAGATTAGAATTTTGATTTGAGTTTTAGTTAAAAAGAAATCAAGCTTTGAAGATTTAAGTGTCATGAAAGTTTCTCTCTTTTCTCTCTTGTAATTTTCGGCCAAAGGGAGCAAATGACCAACCTTGGAGTGTCTTGGGGGTGTAGGGTGAGCTTTGATTGGCTGCCTTGGATGTGGATTAAAATAATATTAAAGTATCTCAGGTGTATAATTACTAAAACTAGATAGATTAGAACACACACTTAACAACACTCTAGAGAATAATATCTGAGCTACTAGTATATATGATACTAGTAACATGATTAACATGAGAATAAAAGGTATATGATGTAGCATTAGCATTGTTAAAGTCATCAGAGAGTGATGGTATTAACCTACACTAGAAGATTGTGAACCCGATTAAACCGATCTCCTATTTTTAACTAAAACAGCTCAAATAATATTATAATATTATTCAAGCATCTCAAATATTAATATAATAGTAATGTTATATTACTATTTTTGGCTTAGATATGACATAATAATAATGAGAATTGAGAATCTTGATGATATAGCAAAGGTATTCCCTTTGCTGATCTTCTAGAAAACTCTGTATCTTCAGAAATCGGGTTTCACGCCAAGGAAGAAGGAGAAAAGAAACAAAACCCTCCTCCAAAAATTCAATTCCATATAACTTTCAATCCGGAGCTTCGATTGACGAGCCGTCAGTGGCCACAGGTTCGTCTTGGAATTCTCTACAAAACCCACCGAACAATTTAGTAAGGGAATTCCATTTTCTCACCCAATTCTCCCCTTTTCAGTTTGTGATTTTGGGTTTTGGTAATTGAGAGATTTTGTGTTTTTGATGGTTTAGGGGTACTCTAGCGGTGAATAATCACTAGATTTCGTCTATTTGACTTGCGGATAACGGTAAGGAAGCTCTAATCCTTGTGAATTGGTAATTTAGTGAGCTCAATATTGATTGTTGTGATATTGTATGAATTAGATCATGTATTTTGTTGAATTAGAGTTAAATTGGTGGATATTGGGAGCTTGGAATTGAATTCTAGGAGCTAAAATTTAATTTGTGAGGAGTTGGAGCTTTGGAGCTTGATGAACGGTGGATAATTGAGGTGTTTTGGGCTTAGGGAAGAATTGGCCAAGGTATGGTTTTGGTTTCTCGTAGTTAATGTTTAATGCCACGTGAAAACTTAAGCTAGAAGCCTTAAGATAGGAATGAACTGAATGAATTATTGATGGATTATGTATATAGTATATGATGTGTGCATAAAAGATGAATGAATTTGTATGAGTTGGATTTTGATTCTGATGAGTATAAATTAATGATGACTATTGATGTGTTGAGGGTTGATGGTAGGTTTATGAAATTGAATTGAATTGATTGGTTGAGAAATATGTAGTTTGATTTTATAAAAGAATTAATATTGGAACTGTTTTGATTTTGAAATTATTTGATACTATGAATGATTTGAATGACCAAGAGGTGTTTGGTTTGGTGGTCGGGACCCTTGAAAGGTGGCAGAAGTCCAAGTTTTAGAAGAGATACTGCCGAAAGTTTTATGAAAATAGGAGACTTTATTTGAAGTGGTTATTGATGCCAGGGCATCTAGGCCAGTTTCACTGACCTTTTCTTTACCGTTTTAAGGTAATTTCATGCATTTTCTTAGGAAATAAGCAAGTTTTGGATGAAATTTCATTTATACCTTGATTCAAGCAACTATTGTGAATTTTACATGATTTCATAAGGATTATGCAAGGATTGAATGAAAAATTGATGATGCATAATCTCATGACTTGGGCTAGAGCTTTGATACACTTTATTTACTTGATTTCAGGACAAAGGAAGCAAGAAGAAGCCACGTTAGCAGTCACGTTAACCTAATTAACGTAACCACTAACGTGGAATAGGGACAAGCTTGTAGTGTTAATGAAAAAGGTGATCGTCAATAACGCCTGCGAAGCCATCATAAGCCCACGTTAATTGCCACGTTAATTAGGTTAACGTGGTAGTTAACGTGAAGAAAAAGGGAGCTCCAGCGTTAGTGGTAAAAGTGAATACCACTAACGCTACAAGTTGGCAATTAGCCATGTTAACATAGTTAACGTGAACTCTAACGTGGAAGGGAAAGACAATGCCAACATTAGTGACACTCACCTTTGTCACTAACGTTGGATCAAGCCAACATTGCCCACGTTAGTGGTCACGTTAAGACCATTAACGTGAAAGTTAACGTGGAGCTAAGCATGATGAGCCAACGTTAGTGACACTCACCTTTGTCACTAACGTTGGAGATGGCATTCACTACCACGTTAATGGCCACGTTAACCTAGTTAACGTGAACTCTAACGTGGAGAGGTGAGGCGATTGGAGTATTAGTGACAAAGGTAAGTGTCACTAACGCTCTCGAAACTTAGGCATGCCCACGTTAAGAGCCACGTTAACCTAGTTAACGTGAACTCTAATGTGGGGAAAGGGGACACAATGCAACGTTATTGGAAAAGGTGATTCCCAATAACGTTTGCGAAGGATCATGAGGCAACGTTAGTGCCACTAACGTTGAAGTTAACGTGGACCATTTTGGGGTTGGAACGTTAGTGAGAAAGGTGATTGCCACTAATGTTCTCAAACCCACATTTTTACTTAGCGTTAACTCCACTAACGTCCTAACTAACGCCCATGCCTAACTCACCCTTTTCTACAAGCTGAGCCCACTAAACATTGTACTTGCTTTAACTCAAGATCTAAGGCCCACATCCAAGACTTGAAGACCTCACTAGAAGATCAAGAAGAGTAGTATATATAGGAGTAGTTTTGAACTATAGAGAAGCTTGGCACTTTGGAGAACTACCCTCTCTATATTTACTTTCTGCATTTTCTAGTTAAGCATGTATTCTTTTCTACCATTTTCCATTCCCAGAGCTATGAACAACTAAACCCCTTTCATTGGGTTAGGGAGCTCTGTTGTAATTTGATGGATCAATTATAGTTTTCATTCTTCTTCCTTTTTCTTTTCTCTTGATTTGCTAGAAAGCTTTCGATCTTAATTTAATTGGTTAGTCGTCTTGGAAAAGAAACTCTCCATAATTGGATCTTCTCTGAGCCTTGGACCAAATTAGGGTCTGGACGGATATAGTGACATGTAATCCTCCCAACACTTTGATTTGGAAATACATGTGTTATAATCAGTGACCACACTTCATCTCTTCCCTTGAGCAATTAAATCAAGGAATTGGGCAATTGTTCAAGCTTAGAGAGATTGTATTGCCAAGGAATTGGGATCCAATCACTTAAGATTGCCAAGGAGATCAATGAATGCATTGATTGAGGAAGGGATGAGAATGAACTTGATCCGGAGAATTCAACATCTTCAAAGCCCAATGAATTCCCCATTTCTGATCTTACCCATTCTCTTTACTTTCTACCATTTATTTTCGTGTTCATCTTCCCCAATCTTTATTTAAGATTCTGCACTTTATTTTCTGCTGTTTACTTTCTCGCCATTTAATTTCTTGCAATATCAATCACCTTCTGTTTAGCTCAACTAGCATACTCTTCCAACTAAAATTGCTTGACCAATCAATCCCTGTGGGATTTGACCTCACTCTATTGTGAGTTTTTACTTGACGATAATTTGGTATACTTGCAGAAGGGAAATTTGTTGAGAGACAAGTTTTCGTGCATCAGTTATTTAGAAAGATTTGAATTTTTATGGATTTTATAATTTAATTTTGAGTTATTAAAAAAAAGAAACTACGTTTTGAATTTGATTTATTTAAAAAAAGAATAAATTATATTTTAAGTCTGAATTATTGATTAACAGAATGGGAGGAATGATGATGGTTGAAAAAGAATGAAGAATGAAGAGATTATGATTTAAAGTATGATTTTTGAATGAAACTGAAAGATAATTGAGTGAGAGATTGAGTTTGAATGAAGGATGAGGAGGATTGATATTAAAGTACGATATTTGAATGAATTGAATGATTATGAAATGTATGTGACCGGGCAAGAGGCGGTGGCATTGTCCACCCACTCTGGGTCAATGATAAAGTTGTATGAGATATGATTAAGGATGAGGTTGGCTATGAGGAAGAGGAAGGTTGAGGACTGAGTTTGATTATGAATTTGAATAAATATGAATAAATTGTAATGATAATGAGAATGAATTTATGAATGTGACTCCGGGTAAGATGCAGTAGTGTTATCCACTTGCTCTAGAAAAGTTCGAGGCTTCGTGCAAGATGAAAGGGCTGAGTTCTGTCACCGCTTGCTCTGGGTTCAGAACTATAACACCACCTGGGTAAGAAGCAGGGTGAAGTTGTCCCCTGCTTTGGGTACGCGGGTAAGATGTAAGGGTTGTGGATAATTTATACGCTTTTTGGCATACATCATATGCATATGTGTGTTTTGTTTGATCGTGTATTGATGAGCGGATAATTTATATGCTTTTTAGCATTGTTTTTAGGTGATTTCTAGTGTGTTTTAGTTACTCTTTAGTATATTTTTGTTAGTTTTTATGCAAAATTCACATTTCTGGACTTTACTATGAGTTTGTGTATTTTTCTATGATTTCAGGTATTTTCTCACAAAAATTGAGGGACCTAAGCAAAAATCTGATTCAGATGCTGAGAAAGGACTGCAGATGCTGTTGGATTCTGACCTCCCTACACTCGAAGTGAATTTTCTGGAGATACAAAAGCCCAATTGGCACGCTCTCCATTTCGTTGAAAAGTAGACATCTTGGGATTTCCAGCAATGTATAATGGTCCATACTTTGCCCGAGACTTGATGGCCCAAACTGGCGTCCAAACGCCTACTAGAGACCCCTTTTTTGGCGTAAAGCGCCAGAACTGGCACCAAAGCTGGAGTTAAATGCCCAAACTGGCACGTAAGCTAGCGTTTAACTCCAAGGATGGCCTATGCAAGTGAAAGCTTCAAATCTCAGCCCAAGCACACACCAAGTGGGCTCCAAAAGTGGATTTCTGCACTATCTACTCATTTTCTGTAAACCTAGTTTACTAGTTTAGTATAAATAGCACTTTTTACTATTGTATTAGGGTCTTCTTTGGAATCCTTGAGATTTATGATCATCTTTGGGGAGGCTGGCCATTCAGCCATGCCTAGACCTTTTTCTCTTATGTATTTTCAACGGTAGAATTTCTACACCTCACAGATTAAGGTGAAGAGCTCTGCTGTTCCTCATGAATTAATGCAAGTACTATTATTTTTTCCTTCAATTCACTCCTACTTCTTCTCCAAGATATACTCTTGTACTTAATTCAGTTAAGTCAGACTGAAGGGGTGACCCGTGACAATCACCCACTATCTTCAGTACTAGCTTAGCCAAGATCCGCGTGCCTGACAACCACAAAGCGGTTTACATGATGTTCAACGTAGTCATTGGACGCCAGCCAAAATATACTCTCTTGGGTATCTAATCCATGGATTCGCATCATCTCTCCTGACAACAGAGCATCCGACCCCATGATAAGGATCTTCGTGGTATAGGCTAGAATCAATAGACAACATTCTTGAGATCCGGAAAGTCTAAACCTTGTCTGTGGTATTTTGAGTAGGATCTGGGAAGGGATGACTGTGAGGAGTTTCAAACTCGCAAATGTTGGGCGCAGTGACAGTGTGCAAAAGGATCAATGGATCTTATTCCGACACAAGTAAGAACTGACAGATGATTAGCCCTGCAGTAGCTGTGCCTGGTATTTTTCATCTGAGACGAGAAATCCGACAGTTGATTAGCCGTACAGAGACCGTAGCCGGACCATTTTCACTGAGAGGATCATACAACTTGTCATGGAAGGGAGCATGCATGATTGGATGAAGACAATAGGAAAGCAGAGGTTCAGGAGCAACAAAGCATCTCCAAACGCTTATATGAAATTCCCACCAATGAATTACATAAGTATCTCTATTTTATTTTATATTTTATTTATCCTTTAATTATCAAACTTATAACCATTTGAATCCGCCTGACTGAGATTTACAAGATGACCATAGCTTGCATCAAGTCGAAAATCTCCGTGGGGTCGACCCTTACTCACGTAAGGTATTACTTGGACGACCCAGTGCACTTGCTGGTTAGTTGTGCGGAGTTGTGAAAAGTGTGATCAGAATTTCGTGCACCAAATTTTTGGCGTCGTTGCCGGGGATTGTTCGAGTTTGGACAACTGACGGTTCATCTTGTTGCTTAGATTGGGTAATTTTATTTTATTTTTAAGCTTTTTATTTTTATTTTCAAAAAATATATTAAAAATACAAAAAAATTTAATAAAATCGTAAAAACCAAAAATATTTTTTTGTGTTTTTTGTTTGAGTCTAGTGTTAAATTTTAAGTTTGGTGTCAATTGCATGCTTTAATTTTTCTTAATTTTCGAAAACATATGCATTGTGTTCTTCATTGATCTTCAAGTTGTTCTTGATGATTTTCCTTGTTTTGATCTTTAAATTTTCTTGTTTTGCGTCTTTTCTTGTTTTTCATATGCATTTTCAAATCTATAGTGTCTAAACATTAAAAAATTTTTAAGTTTGGTATCTTGCATATCTTTCTTTTTAAAAATTTTCAAAAATATGTTCTTGATGTTCATCATGATCTTCAAAGTGTTCTTGATGTTCATCATGACATTCAAAGTGTTCTTGCATGCATTACTTGTTCCAATCTTAATTTTTCATGTTTTGTGTCATTTTGTTGTTTTTCTCTCTCCTCATTAAAAAAATATCTCTTTTCAAGTAAATAATACAGAGAAATGAAGATTCAGAACATACAGCAGAGGAATCACAGAGAAAAAGCTGGGCGTTTAGAAAAATGCCCAATAAGGAAGGAATTCTGGCGTTAAACGCTAGCCAGGGTATCTGGCTGGGCGTTAAACGCCCAAAGAGGTAGCATCATGGGCGTTAAATGCCAGTATGGATAGCATCCTGGGTGTTTAACGCCAGGATGACACAGGGGAGTTAATTTCGTTTCAAATTCAAATTTTTTTTCAAATTTTCATGTTTTAATTCATGATCTTAAAATCTTATCTTTCTCTTTTAATGCTTTTAAAAATTTTAAAACTAATTTTTCAAAAAATCTTTTTCTTAAATTTTAAAAAAAATCCTTGCTAACAATTAATGTTTTGATTCAAAAATTTCAAGTTTGTTACTTTCTTGTTAAGAAAGGTTCAATCTTTGAATTCTAGAATCATATCTTTTAGTTTTTTGTTAGTCAAGTCCTTAATTTTAAAAATCAAATTTTTTTAATTCCCTTTTTAATTTTCTTTTCAATCATATCTTTTCAATCATATCCTTTTTCAATCAGATCTTTTTCAATCATATCTTTTTTTTAATTTTAATTTCAAAATCTTTTTCTAACTTCTTATCTTTTTCAAAATTTATTTTCAAATCTTTTTCACTTCTCATTTTCGAAAATCTCTAACCCCTTTATCAAAAATTTTTTTAATTAACTAATTGTTTTAAATTCTAATTTTATGTTATTTCTTTTAAATTTTCGAAAAATCTTTCTCTCTCATCTCTTTCTATTTATTTTATTTAATTGCTAACATTCCTCCTCCACTCATCTAAAAAAATTTTCGAACTCACCTCCTTTCTCTTCTCATTCTTCTACTCCTTTTCCTCTAACACATCAAGTAGTCTCTATACTGTGACATAGAGGATTCCACTACTATCTTTTGTTCTCTTCTTTTTTATATGAGCAGAAACAGGGATAAAAACATTCTTGTTGAAGTTGATCCTAAACCTGAAAGGACTCTGAAGAAGAAGCTAAGAGAAGTTAAAGCACAACACTCCGGAGAGGACCTTACAGAGAATTTCGAAAAAGAAGTAGACATGGCAGCCAAACCCAACAACAATGCTAGAGATGCAAGGAAGATGCTTGGTGACTATACTACACCAACTTCCAACTTCTATGGAAGAAATATTTCAATTCCTGCCATTGGAGCAAATAACTTTGAGCTTAAGCCTCAATTAGTTTCTCTAATGCAGCAGAATTGCAAGTTTCATGGACTTCCATCGGAAGATCCTCATCAGTTCTTAGCTGAATTCTTGTAGATCTGTGATACTGTCAAGACCAATGGGGTTGATCCCGCAGTCTACAGACTTATGCTTTTTCCCTTTGCTGTAAGAGACAGAGCTAGGATATAGTTCGACTTACAACCTAGAAAAGGCCTGAACTCTTGGGACAAGTTGGTAAATGCTTTCTTGACCAAATTCTTTCCACCTCAAAAGATGAGCAAGCTTAGAGTGGACGTCCAAACCTTCAAACAGAAGGAAGGTGAATCCCTCTATGAAGCTTGGGAAAGATACAAGTAATTAACCAAAAGGTGTCCTTCTAACATGCTTTCAGAATGGAGCATCATATGTATATTCTATGATGGTCTATCTGAGTTGTCCAAGATGTCATTGGACCATTCTGCTGGTGGATCTCTTCATCTGAAAACACCTACAGAAGCCCAGGAACTCATTGAGATGGTTGCAAATATCCAGTTCATGTACACTTCTGAAAGAAATCATGTGAATAATGGGATGACTCAAAAGAAAAGAGTTCTTGACATTGATACTCTGAATGCCATATTGGCTCAGAACAAAATATTGACTCAGCAAGTCAATATTATTTCTCAGAATCTAACTGTATTGCAAGATGCATCCGGCAGTGCTAAAGAAGCCTCCTCAGAAGGAGAAGCTTATGATCCTGAGAATCCTGCAATGGAAGAGGTGAATTACATGGGAGAATCCTATGAAAACACCTAAATCCATCATGGAGGAATCATCCAAATTTCTCATGGAAGGATCAACAGAAGCCTCAATAAGGCTTCAACAACAATAATGGTGGGAGAAATAGGTTTGGCAATAGCAAACCTTTTCCATCATCTTCTCAGCAACAGATAGAGAATTCTGAGCAGAGCCTCTCTGGCTTAGCAAACATAGTCTCTGATCTATCTAAGACCACTCTCAGTTTCATGAATGAAACAAGGTCCTCCATCAGAAATTTGGAGGCACAAGTGGGTTAGCTGAGTAAAAGAGTTACTGAAACTCCTCCTAGTACTCTCCCAAGCAATACAGAAGAGAATCCCAAAAGAGAGTGCAAGGCCATAACTATAACCAAAATGGCCAAACCTGGAGAGAGTGAAAAGGCAGTGATTCCCAGTGAGGATGACCTCAAGGGACGTACTGACCAATAAGGAGTCCCCTATTGAGGAACCAAAGAAATCTGAGGCTCATACAAAGACCATAGAGATTCCACTGAACTTACTTTTGCCATTCATGAGCTCTGATGAGTATTCTTCCTCTGAAGAGGATGAAGATATTA
The DNA here is from genome assembly GCF_000817695.3 of Arachis duranensis. Lineage (NCBI taxonomy): Eukaryota > Viridiplantae > Streptophyta > Magnoliopsida > Fabales > Fabaceae > Arachis > Arachis duranensis. The sequence continues at coordinate 41,200,696 of NC_029772.3, read as the reverse complement.
TTGAAGAGTAAGTTGCCTAGTATATAGGAGCAATCATGAAGCTGAATGCCAAGTTATTTGGTAATGAGACTTGGGAGGATGAACCTCCATTACTCATCAATAAACTGAATACCTAGATTCAGCAGACATCACCTCAGAAGAAACCGAATCCTGAAAAGTTCTTAATACCTTGCACCATAGGCACCATGACCTTTGAAAAGGCTCTGTGCGACCTAGGGTCATGTATCAACCTAATGCCACTCTCTGTAATGGAGAAACTAAGGATCTTTGAGGTACAAGCTGCAAGAATCTCGCTAGAGATGGCAGACAAATCAATGAAACAGGCTTTTGGACTTGTAGAGGATGTCTTAGTGAAGGTTGAAGACCTTTACATCCCTGCTGACTTCATAATCCTAGACACTGGGAAGGATGAGGATGAATCCTTCATCCTTGGAAGACTCTTCCTAGCCATAGCAAAGGCTGTGATTGATGTAGACAGAGGAGAGTTAGTCCTTCAATTGAATGAGGACTTCCAATCCCTTAAATCACTTAACGCACATATCACAGCATCTAATGGTAATAAGAGAGGATTAATATTAGCAAATATAAGGCCAAAGAAGTATATTTTCAATCATAGCACAAAATCAGGAAGGAGAATGTAAAGCTATGCATTTTATATGAACAAGTGTATGAAAGATTGATAAAATCCACTCAATTGAGCAGAAGATAAACCGTAAAATAGCGGTTTATCGACTACCTTGTCTTTAAGACTCAAAGATCTTCTTCTATAAACATAGAGAAGAAGCATGAAAAGCTTCTCTCAATAAAGAGTCAGACAGAACCCCACACTCAACTTCTAAGTTTGGTGTTGGGAGGCCACAACCATGCTTTGAGCATCTATGAAGCTCTGAAAGAGCTTCCTGTCAAGCTATTGACATTAAAGAAGCGCTTATTGGGAGGCAACCCAATTTTATTTATCTATATTAATTACTCTTTCATTTTATTTTCCACCGTTATTATATGTCTTCTTTAGGTTGATGATCATATGGAGTCACAAAAATAGCTGCAGAATTAAAGCAAGAATAAAAAATAGCACACTCTGGTGGACGAGCTTAGTGGCATTTAAACGCCAATAAAGATAGCAAAATGGGCATTTAACGCCCAGTCTGGCAGTATTCTAGGCGTTAAACACCAGAAATGGCAGCTAGACTGGCATTTAATGCCAGAAAAAGATGTCTGGTGTCTGGCTGGCGTTAAATGCCAGTAAGGATAGCAGAATGGGTGTTTAACGCCCAGTCTGACAGCATTCTGGGTGTTAAATGCCAGAACTGGCAGCCAGACTGGCGTTTAATGCCAGAAAGGGGTATCAGCCTGGCATTTAATGTTAAAAATGCCACATAGAGGGCATTTAAATGCCAGAAAGGTGTAGGAATGAGAAATCCTTAACACCTCAAGATCTGTGGACACCATAGGATCGCTACCTACCCCAACTCACTCTCATTCCTCTTCATACCTTTCTATAACACTCTTCCCCAAACACCATTCACCTATCAAATCCTACCCTCTTCCCCATAATCTCTTCACTACTCACATCCATCCATAATTTCCCATCATATAACTCACCTACCCCCACCCACTCAAATTCAAACCATTTCCCTCCCAAACCCAACCCCTATCACACGGATTCCCTCTCCCCCTTACCCTATAAATACCCCTCCTTACTCCTTCATTTTCACACATCATAAACACTCCCAACCCCCCTTGGCCGAACCACTCACCCCCTCTATCTCCTCCTTTTCTTTTTCTTCTCCTCCTTTCTTTCTTCTTTTGCTTGAGGATGAGAAAACCTCTTAAGTTTGGTGTGGGAAAAAGCTATGCTTTTTGTTTTTCCATAACCATTAATGGCACCTAAGACCAGAAAAACCTCTAGAAAGAGAAAAGGGAAGGCAATTGCTTCCACTTTCGAGTCATGGGAGATGGAGAGATTCATCTCAAAGGTCCATCAAGACCACTTCTTTGAAGTTATGGCTAAGAAAAAGGTGATCCCCGAGGTCCCCTTCAAGCTCAAAAAGAGCGAATATCCAGAGATCCGACAAGAGATTCAAAGAAGAGGTTGGGAAGTTCTCACCAACCCCATCCAACAAGTCAGAATCTTAATGGTTCAAGAGTTCTATGCTAATGCATGGATCACTAAGAACCATGATCAAAGTGTGAATCCGAACCCAAAGAATTGGCTCACAGTGGTTCAAGAGAAATACTTGGATTTCAGTCTGAAAACTGTGAGGTTGGCATTCAACTTGTTAATGATGCAAGGAGATCTTCATCCTTTCACAAGAAGGGTCAACTTTGATCAAAGGTTTGACCAAGTCCTCATGGATATCTGTGTGGAAGGAGCCCAATAGAAGAGAGACTCCAAAGGCAAGCTGGTTCAACTGAGAGGGCTTGACCTCAAACCCATGGCTAGAGGATGGTTAGAGTTCATCCAACGCTCTATCATTCCCACTAGCAACCGGTCTGAAGTAACTGTGGATCGGGCTATCATGATCCATAGTATCATGATTAGAGAGGAAGTGGAAGTTCATGAGATCATACCTCTAGAACTATACAAGGTGGCTGACAAGCCTTCCACTTTGGCAAGGTTATCCTTTCCTCATCTCATGTGTCACCTATGCAATTCAGCCAAAATTGTTATAGAGGAAGACATCCTCATTGAAGAGGACAAGCCCATCACTATAAAGAGGATGGAGCAAACAAGAGAGTCCACTCACAGACCTCAACAAAAGCATGAGGAAGTCCCTCATCAAGAATTCCCTGAGATGCCTCAAGGGATGCATTTTTCTCCACATAACTATTGGGAAAAACTCAACACCTCTTCAGGAGATTTAAGTTCCAATATAGAGCAACTAAGGATGGAGCACCAAGAGCACTCCATTATCCTCTATAAAATTAGAGAAGACCAAAGAGCTATGAGGGAGGAGCAACAAAGGCAAGGAAGAGATATTGAGGAGCTCAAGCACTCCATAGGATCTTCAAGAGGAAGAACTAGCCGTCATCACTAAGGTGGACCCGTTCTTTAATTTCATTGTTCTTATTTTTCTATTTTTCGGTTTCCTATGCTTGATGTTTTGTCTATGTTTGTGTCTTTATTATATGATTATTAGTGTCTAGTGTCTATGTCTTAAAGCTATGAGTGTTCCATGAATCCTTCACCTTTCTTAAATGAAAAATGTTTCTATTTAAAGAACAAGAAGTACATGAATTTCGAATTCTATCTTGAAATTAGTTTAATTATTTTGATGTAGTGGCAATACTTTTTATTTTCTGAATGAATGCTTGAACAATGCATATTTTTTATAGTGAAGTTTATGAATGTTAAAATTGTTGGCTCTTGAAAGAATAATGAAAAAAGAGAAATGTTATTGATAATCTAAAAAATCATAAAATTGATTCTTGAAGCAAGAAAAAGCAGTGAAAAACACAAAGCTTGCGAAAAAAATGGCAAAAAAAGAAAGAGAAAAAGTAAGTAGAAAAAGCCAATAGCTCTTTAAACCAAAAGGCAAGAGAAAAAAGCCAGTAACCCTTTAAACTAAAAGGTAAGAGTAAAAAGGATCCAAGGCTTTGAGCATTAATGGATAGGAAGGCCAAAAGAATAAAATCATGGCCTAAGCGGCTAAATCAAGCTGTCCCTAACCATGTGCTTGTGTCTTGAAGGTCCAAGTGAAAAGCTTGAGACTGAGTGGTTAAAGTCATGATCCAAAGCAAAAAGAGTGTGCTTAAGAACACTGGACACCTCTAACTGGGGACTCTAGCAAAGCTGAGTCATAATCTGAAAAGGTTCACCCAGTTATGTGTCTGTGGCATTTATGTATCCGGTGGTAATACTGAAAAATAAGATGCTTAGGGTCACGGCCAAGATTCATAAGTAGCTGTGCTCAAGAATCAACATACTGAACTAGGAGAATCAATAACACTATCTTAATTCTGAGTTCCTATAGATGCCAATCATTCTGAATTTCAAAGGATAAATGAGATGCCAAAATTGTTCAGAAGCAAAAAGCTACTAGTCCCGCTCATGTAATTGGAACTAAGCTTCATTGATATTTTGGAATTTATTGTATATTATCTTCTTTTTATCCTATTTTGTTTTCAGTTTCTTGGGGACAAGCAACAATTTAAGTTTGGTGTTTTGATGAGCAGATAATTTATACGCTTTTTGGCATTATTTTTAGGTAATTTCTAGTATGTTTTAGTTACTCTTTAGTATATTTTTGTTAGTTTTTATGCAAAATTTACATTTCTGGATTTTACTATGAGTTTTTGTATTTTTCTGTGATTTCAGGTATTTTCTGGCTGAAATTGAAGGACCTGAGCAAAAATTTGATTCAGAGGCTGAGAAAGGACTGCAGATGCTGTTGGATTCTGACCTCCCTGCACTCGAAGTGGATTTTCTGGAGCTACAGAAGCTCAATTGGCACACTCTCAATTGCGTTGAAAAGTAGAAATCTTGGGCTTTCCAGTAATGTATAATAGTCCATACTTTGTGACATGACAGAAATTGGCCGATTAAGAATTTATAGAGAAAACAGCGTTGCAAGTACAGTTATCACCCGACTAAAATCCGCTTATCAATTTAGTAGGGGTTTTCACAAAATTTAGAAATAAAATACTAGGAGTATGAATCCCAGGTCATCTCCCAACAAGTTACAGAAAGAGTGCTATTTTATTAATCAGAGGTGTTCCAAGAGATTTTTGAGTTTGAGAAATAAAGAAATAAATGATTGAGAATTTATATAATTCAAATAAAAGCCTTGACCGGGAGAAGATTAAATGGAAGTTCTATCCCTGTTGAACTTTCCCAAGTCTAATAATAAAAGGGTTGTTATCCTACTTAGTTATCCCTTATATAATAAGGGAAAGTCAAGAAACTCTCAAACTAATCCTATCGCTTGCGTCCTAATCCTTTCATAAGAAAGGATTAGAGTCAAAGACAAGAGAATTAGCCAACAACTTCCAATTAATATTAACACTTGAGTATTCCAACTCAAGGTTTTCCTTTTAATCAACTCCCAATCAAGTTAGGGAACTACTCCATTATCATGAATATAACTTTCACAGAATTAAGAGAGGAATAAAAGGAGGACATGATAATTAATAACTAAAAATCAATTAAAAGTAAAAATGATTCTTTGCATTAATAAATTCCAAAATCATGAACATACTTATCTAAACAGAGTCAATGGGCAATAAAAGAGTAAAGGAATAGAGAAACAAACTAGAATAAGGAAGCTCCAATGGAGGTAATGACTCTTTTCAATATCCAAGGCAAAGCAATAAAACTCTAGAACTATGAATGTGAAGAAAACCTAGAGGAAGAAGTAGAATTATCTCTAGATTCTAAAACTAAAAACTAAAACTATGCAGAATGAGAATGTCCCTTGAGTCTCTGCTGTTTCCTAGCTCTAGTATTTACTGGCCCAAAATCACCCCCAGTGATTTCTGCGATTTCTGCAGGTCGCGAATATCACGCGTGCGCGCCAGGTGCACGCGCGTGTCATTTGTGCTTTTTGCTTGTTGCGCATCCACGCCAGGTGCGTATGTGCGTCGATGTGTGGAAGCACTGATGTGCGCGTGCGTGCACCTCGCTGGTCAGCTTCTTTATTTCCTTGTGTTCCTTCCATTTTTGCAAGCTTCCTTTTCATCCTCTAAGCCATTCCTGCCCTGTAAAGCCTGAAAACACTTAACGCACAGATCACGGCATCGAATGATATAAAGGGGAATTAAAAGTATATAATTTAGGTGTCTAGGAAGCAAGTTTCTAACCATAGGATAAAGTTGGGAAGGAATTGTAAAATCATGCAAATCATATGAATAAGTGAGTAAAGAGTTGATAAAGACCACTCAAATTAGCACAAGATAAACCATGAAATAGTGGTTTATCAAACTCTCCACACTTAAACATTAGCTTGTCCTCATGCTAAGCTCAAGGAGACAGAAAGAATGAATAGGGGAAAGTAAGACTCATGGAATGCAATGCAACCTATACATATGAATGCAACTACATGATGAAATGTCTATACCTACTTGGTTAAGAAAATAAACAAGTTCTTCAAGACAAACAGAAATCAAATTCCACTAATCCAAATCACACAATAAAAGTAAAGTAAACTTGGGAAGAGACAGCTCATGAAAGCTGAGAACATAGAGTTAAGCTTGAACCCTCACTAGGAGCATATATGCACTCTAGTCACTCAGGTGTATAGGGTAATCCACTTTAGTCTCCTCCATTCATGCCTTCTAAACCCTTGTTCTTCATCTAACTAATCAACAAATATCTAATGCACACATGCAAACATCATGAGGTGTTTCTTAAGGTTGTAATGGGGCTTAGGTAAGGGTGAGGGTACATGTATGGCCAAGTGAGCTGAAAATTGAATTCTTGATTATCCTAATTTCTCACCTAATACACACACGCACATTCCCTATGCTTCTGAAATCATGCCTAACTACCCATAGTCTCACTTTGTATGTTGCATCTACTCATGCACTTAATTGTTCTTTTTATTTCACCTCATATGCACTGATTCTTTTTATTAAACTTATCATTTGGGGTGCTTTCATTCCCCTAGACTTAAACTGAAACAATCATTTTTTTAAAGCATTGTAGTACCAATGCATTTGGTTTCCATAATTTCACATGAGTAGCATTCAGACCTTAGATATTTATCAATTAACATACATTCTTATTAACCCGAGTTCCCATAGTTTTCCCCACACTTAGCTTGCACACAATCTCCATCTTAAGCTAACCAAAGATTCAATTAAGGTAAGTACTTGTTTTTCTGCTTAAGGCTAGTGATGTGGTAATATAGAGAATAAAGGGGATATAGAGGTTCAAAGTGGCACACAAGGGATAATTAGAATGGTAGGTCATTTAGGATAGTAAGCTAATTACAAATGATGGCCTCAATCATACATATGCATAAATACATTAAATAATGGACATATAGAATGGAACAAACCATAGATTGCAATCATAGAGGAGAGAAAACACACAAGAATAAAAGTAATGGTTAAATGATGTAACCATACAATTAGGCTCAAAATCTCACTGGTTTGTGTGTTCTAGCTCTAAACAATGTTCCAATTTACAGTATTCAAACAAGTTTAACATAGGATTTTGGTTTGAATTAATGATATCTTCAAAAATAGGGTCTTTGAAAAGAACTTATTATTTTTCAAGCAGGCAAAGTGCACATGCAACTAATTATTACTATGCAATCTATTCTATCTTAAACAAAAAGAAAATTTATCTACTGGTGCTAAGAGAGAGAAAAGTTACCTCCGGAAGTCAGGTACTGACCGACCTCCCCACACTTAAAACTTGGCGCCGTCCTTGGTGCCATCAGTTAGGAGCAAGGGAATGCTGGAAGTGTTGCCTCCAGTGTCTGGTTCGCCTTGGCTACCTGTGCTACTAGATGAAGGGGAGTCTGAGGTGTCCTGTGGTTCTGGAAGTGGGTGTGTACCAACAACTAGCTCCTTGAGGTATGTAAATCGGCGCTTGTTACGGTGCTCCCTGTGCTTTGCCTACCGGTCTAGCCAGTTCAACCTCTGAAGTATCTGAAGGAGCAACTGATTTGTTGAAAGTGCTTGTGATGTGGAAGGAGAAGAGATATCTCTGGCCGGGTCTTCAGTCCGGCTAGTAGTGGCTACTGTGGGTCTGATGTATTTCTCACTCGGAACATATTGATCATCCCGAGGAAGCATGGCCCTGGTGTCTCCAGCTCTATAGGGGACTCTGGCTGCCGAGACCAAATCTGAAACCAAGGTGGGAAAAGGTAAGTTGCTCGCAATATGTACGTGTCCCATGGCATGCCGAATGTGTCTTGGTAAGTTGAGGGGCTGGTCTGTAAGGATACACCAGATGAGAACAGCCATGTCTGTAGTGAAGGAGGTCTCGTGAGTGCTCAGAAAGATGTAGTAGGACATAATATGTGCCCACACTCGAGCCTCTAAGGTAAGTGCGGAAGCCAATATGCTCTTAGGCCAGGATCGATGGTAACCATAGATCCAGGTGCTGCCAGGTTGTGTTATGACTCTGAGGACCGCATCCCAGTCAAATTGATATCGCTGGCACTTGAGAGAGGTTTCCTGAAATGCGTCCAATCCTTCTGGAGCAGGGGGAAGATCCAAAACTTGCTGAATGGCCCTTTCGGAGATGGGGACTTGCTTCTGACGAACATAGACAGACTGCAGGTTTGGCATGTGAAAATTAGAGTAGAATTTAACTACCCATGTAAGATTGACCTACCGTGGCTGCTTCCTTAAGAAATCCCAGTGTCTTTGTTCAATGCCGGGCTCTATCAGGTCAACAATGTTGGTAGGGAGGATAAGAAGGTGCTCATTATTGTAGTTTTTTGCCGCCAGAATAGGGAACATCTGCTCACAGAAGCAGTTAGTGAACCACGCAGTGTCTTTTGCGGGAAATGCTTTTTCAAATTCATTGACCTTGATGATCCTCTTGACTCGCTTTGTTGATGGTTTGACAGCTATTGAAGATGGTTCCGCAGCTAGCGCTCTTTTTGTTCCTCTCTTTGCCAGTGGTTTGGGGACAGCTTTCTCTTTACCTTTCTTAGTGGCCATCCTTAAAGGGAAAAGGGAAGTAGCATGTAAGTCCAAGGGTTAGAGCAAGGAAGAGGACCTTAAAAGTGATGATCTTGCCAAGGTAAAGAAAGATGTCGTTAACACATGGTCGCGACTTCATGTAATTAGGACATCAATAGAAATATAGCAAGAAAGATGAAGGCAATTAAATGCAAGAGGTTTATTGGCATGCCGGCAAAAGCATGAGTAGCATGGATCAAGCATTAATTGCGAAAAATGTATTATCACTTGTAACAAATTAACAATCATGTTTGTATTGAAAATTATATTAAATTAATAAAATATGGAAAGGGTTTTGTGAAAAACAGGCATTAGAGTAGAAAGATAGAACAATTAAAATTGCACAATGCCATATGGGCTTTTTCACAAACACTTAAAAAATCACCCATTAAGATATCTAATACCAAGTAAAATAATGCAAAAGTAAATAATTAAGAGGAAGAAGGGAGAGAAAATAGAAAGAAAGAACCTTGAGAAGAGGATGAAAAGAGAGAGATAGTGGATAATGTGAGTGAGAAAGAAGTGAGAGGAGAGGAAGAAGAAGAAGATAAAGAAGATAGATAGAGAAGATAGATAGAGAAGAAGAAGAAGGAAGAAGAAAGGAGGAAGAAAGAAATTAGGATTGGGAAAGATAGAATTAGAATTAGGGAGGGAGAAAGAATGAGAACTGGCGGTGCTGGGAATTAGTGGTGCGGTGCAATCGACACGGACGCACACTGCATGCGTCCGCGCGGATTGCGCAAAAAGGTAGGGGTGCGTAGCCACCAGGTGCGCGTACGCGCGGGTCACTATGTGCTTATAGCACAGTACCCACCCCAGACCAGCACAACTCTCTGCTCGAACCAGGTTTTATGTCGATTTCGACATCGACGCAGACGCGCCCTTGGCGCGGATGTGTCGGTCGCCAAGAGAGAAAATGGTGCGCACGCATACAGTACGCGAACGCGTGGGTTAGAAGGTGCCTAAGGCACGTTTCCAGCCCAGCTCCCATGCGACTCTCTGTTCAAACTCACCCAAGTCACATTCACAAGGGATGCGGATGTGCACTAGGTGCTGGCGCGTCGATCTCCTATTTTTTTTTTTAATTAATGAAAATATGCAGATGTAAATGCAGACTATATGCAGAATAATGAGAAGAGTCACTAAATAAAGCTAAAAAGAGAGAAGGGAACGATCATACCATGGTGGATTGTCTCCCACCCAGCACTTTTCTTTAACATCCTTAAGTTGGACGGTCCACTAGCTCAGTCTTCCGCTGTGGGTGGATCCTCCAAAAGGAAGATCTCCAGCTCCTTGCTTTTCTTCATCGTCTCACCATGATATAGCTTAAGGCGATGTCTATTTACCTTGATGAATTTGGAGCTTGAAGGATGACTTAGGTGAAAGACTCCATATGACTCTGCCTTCTCTACCCTATAGGGGCCTTCCTATCTTGATCTCAGCTTACCTGGCATGAGCCTCAGTCTGAAGTTGTAAAGAAGAACTAATTCCCCAGGTCTGAACTCTCTCCTTTTAATGTGCTTGTCATGCACAGCCTTCATCTTCTCTTTGTATAGCCTGGAGTTATCATACGCTTCTAGGCGAAGGTTCTCTAATTCTTGTCATTGCATCTTCCTTTCAGCTCCGGCCCTCTCAAATCCCATGCTGATTTCTCTTACCGCCCAGAATGCCTTGTGCTCTATCTCGGCTAGGAGGTGACAAGCTTTTCCATAGACTAAGCGGAAGGGGCTCATCCCGATTGGTGTCTTGTACGTTGTCCGGGATGCCCAAAGTGCATCTTGTATCCTGGTGCTCCAGTCCTTCCTATGAGGCTTGACTATCTTTTCCAGGATATGCTTTATCTCTCTGTTAGACACCTCTGTTTGTCTGTTAGTCTGTGGGTGGTAAGAAGTTGCTACCTTATGAATAATGCCATGCTTCTTCAGTAGAGCGGTCAGTCTACTGTTACAAAAATGGGTGCCTTGATCACTCATGATTGCTCGTGGTGATCCAAAGCGACAGATAATATGGTTTCTAACAAAGGAGACAACAGTGTCAGCATCATCAGTACGGGTGGGAATTGCTTCCACCCATTTGGAAACATAATCTACAGCTAACAATATATATAAGAAACCGCTAGAGTTGGGAAATGGACCCATGAAGTCAATACCCCAAACATCAAAAATCTCACAGAACAACATAATATGTTGGGGCATCTCATTCCTTTTGGATATATTACCAAACCTCTGGCATGGGGAACAATATTTACAGAAGACAGCAGCATCTTTAAAAAGAGTAGGCCACCAGAATCTACAGTCTAAAATTTTTCTAGCTGTTCTTTGAGGGCCAAAATGTCCACCACTCTCAGAGGAGTGGCATGCCTCTAAAATATACTAGAATTCTGATTGTGGCACACATCTTCTAATTATCTGGTCAGCACCATACCTCCATAAATATGGATCATCCCAAATATAATATTTGGACTCGCTTTTCAGCTTATCCCTATGATGCTTAGTAAAATTGGGAGGGAATGTATGGCTAACTAGATAATTAGCTACAGGTGCATACCAAGGAACTACTTCAGATACTGCATGCAAGCTATCAAATGGAAAAGCATCATTGATAGGAGTGGAGTCATGCTTGATGAGCTCAAGGCGACTCAAGTGGACCGCCACTAAATTCTGAGAACCACTCCTATCTTTAATTTCTAAATCAAATTCTTGCAACAGCAGTATCCAACGTATCAGCCTTGGTTTGGACTCTTTTTTAGCTAACAGATATTTGAGAGCTGTATGGTCTGAGTACACTACCACTTTAGTACCAAGTAAATAGGCTCGGAATTTATCCAGAGCAAAAACAATAGCTAAAAGCTCTTTTTCAGTATTAGTGTAATTAGACTGAGCAGCGTCTAAGGTCTTTGAAGCATATGCAATTACAAAAGGATCCTTACCTGTGCGCTGGGCCAGCGCCGCCCCTACAGCATGGTTGGAGGCATCACACATAATCTCAAAGGGTTGGCTCCAATCTGGTCCTCTGACAATTGGAGCTTAGGTCAAGGCGATCTTCAGCTTATCAAATGCTTCCATACAGTCCTCACTCAGCTCAAATTCAACATCCTTCTGTAGCAGGATGGATAGAGGTATAGCTACCTTACTGAAGTCCTTGATAAATCTCCGATAAAAACCTGCATGGCTGATGAGCGGATAATTTATACTCATTTTGGCATTGTTTTTAGGTAGTTTTTAGTAGGATCTAGCTACTTTTAGGGATGTTTTTATTAGTTTTTTTGCTAAATTCACATTTTTGGACTTTACTATGATTTTGTGTGTTTTTTTGTGATTTCAGGTAATTTCTGGCTGAAATTGAGGGACCAGAGCAAAACTCTGATAAAAGGCTGACAAAGGACTGCTGATGCTGTTGGATTTTGACCTCCCTGCACTCAAAATAGATTTTCTGGAGCTATAGAACTCTAAATGGCGTGCTCTCAATGGCGTTGGAAAGTAGACATCCAGCACTTTCCAGCAATATATAATAGTTCATACTTTATTCGAGATTTGATGGCATAAACTGGCGCTCAATGCCAGCTCTATGCTGCATTCTGGAGTCAAACGCCAGAAACACGTCACGAACCAGAGTTGAACGCCAAGTTGAGTTGAACGCCAAAAACATGTTACAACTCGTTCAACTCCAAGATAAGCCTCAGCTCGTGTAAAGATCAAGCTCAGCCAAAACATACACCAAGTGGGCCCCGGAAGTGGATTTTTGCATCAATTACTTACTTCTGTAAACCCTAGTAGCTAGTTTAGTATAAATAGAACTTTTTACAATTGTATTAGACATCTTGGATCAGTTTATGCGATCTTAGACATTGGGGGCTGGCCATTCGGCCATGCCTTGACCTTCATCACTTATGTATTTTCAACGGTGGAGTTTCTACACATCATAGATTAAGGGTGTAGAGCTCTGCTGTACCTCAAGTTTTAATGCAATTACTACTATTTTCTATTCAATTTGATTTATTCCTGTTCTAAGATACCATTCGTACTTCAACCTGATGGATGTGATGTTCCGTGACACTCATCATCATCCATCCTTATGAATGCATTCCTGACAACCACTTGCGTTCTACAAGCAAGAGCTAGGATGCGTATCTCTTGGATTCCTGATACACGACGTATAAGATAGAATTGATGGCGGCATTCATGGGAATCTGGAAAGTCTAACCTTGTCTGTGGTATTCCGAGTAGGATTCTGGGATTGAATGACTGTGACGAGCTTCAAACTCGCGATTGTTGGGCGTGATGACAAACACAAAAGAATCAACGGATTCTATTCCAACATGATCGAGAACCGACAGATGATTAGCCGTGCCGTGACAGAGCATTTAGACCTTTTTCACTGAGAGGATGGGATGTAGCCATTGACAACGGTGATGTCCTACATATAGCTTGCCATAGAAAGGAGTGACAAAGATTGGATAAAAGCAGTAGGAAAGCAGAGATTCGGAAGGAACACAGCACCTCCATACACTTATCTGAAATCCCCACCATTGATTTACATGAGTAACTCTATCCTATTTTATTTATTTTCGTTTACTATAATTTCTTAATACAATTGAATCCGCTTGACTGGAACTTACAAGATGACCATAGCTTGCTTCATACCAACAATTTCTGTGGGATCGACCCTTACTCACGTAAGGTATTACTTGGACGACCCAGTACACTTGCTGGTTAGTTATGCGGAGTTGTGACAAAGTGTGATTTATGTTTAAGAACACCAAGTCTTTGGAGCCATTGTTGATGATCACAATTTCGTGCACCAAGTTTTTGGCGCCGTTGCTGGGGATTGTTCGAGTATGGACAACTGACGGTTCGTCTTGTTGCTCAGATTAGGTAATTTTCTTTTTATTTTTCTTTTCAAAAAGTTTTCAAAAATATTTTTCAAAATTTTTTCTTTGTTTTTGAAAAATTATTCAAATTTTTTAAGAATGAATTCTAGTGTTTCATAAAGTATATTGAAGCTTGGCTGGCTGTAAAGCCATGTCTAACTCAATTGGATTGAGGCTTCAAAACCATCAGCATAGAGGCAAGTTAATTGGAATATCAGTTGTTACATGCCTGATTTATATCTTCTAAAGCTGGCTGGCTATTAAGCCATGTCCAACCATTGGGTTGGAGCTTTAGGCTAAACATTGAAAGATTCCTGGAATTCTTCTTAAAAATTTTGAATTTCTTATTTTCTTTTTCCTATATGTTTTCGAAAAAATAAAATAAAATACAAAAAAAAATTGTGTTTTTCGAAAAAAAATTAAAAGAAAATCCAAAAAAATCATAAAATCATAAAAAAACCAAAAATATTTTGTGTTTCTTGTTTGAGTCTTGAGTCAATTTTTAAGTTTGGTGTCAATTGCATGTTTTTAAAAATTTATGCATTATTTTTTGAAAATTCATGCATTCATGGTGTTCTTCATGATCTTCAAGTTATTCTTCGTAAGTCTTCTTGTTTGATCTTGATGTTTTCTTGTTTTGTGTCTTTTATTATTTTTCATATGTATTTTTGCATTCATAGTGTTCATGCATTAAAGATTTCTAAGTTTGGTGTCTTGCATGTTTTCTTTGCATAAAAAATTTTTCAAAAATATGTTCTTGATGTTCATCATGATCTTCAAAGTGTTCTTGGTGTTCATCTTGACATTCATAGTGTTCTTGCATGCATCTTGTGTTTTGATCCAAAATTTTTATGTTTTGGGTCATCTTTGTGTTTTTCTCTCTCATAATTAAAAATTCAAAAATCAAAAAAATAATTTTTCTTATTCCTCTCAAAAATTTCGAAAATTTGGGTTGACTTAGTCAAAAAGTTTTAAAATTAGTTGTTTCTTACAAGTCAAGTCAAATTTTCAAATTTAAAAATTTTATCTTTTCAAAATCTCTTTCAAAAATCAAATCTTTTTCATTTTTTTTCTATTTTCGAAAATTTTAAAAAAATTATTTTTCAAAAAATTTTTTTTAGTATTTCATGATTTTCGAAAATTACACTAACAATTAATACGATTGATTAAAAAATTTGAAGTGTGTTACTTTCTTGTTAAGAAATGTTCAATCTTTAAATTCTAGAATCTTATCTTTTAGTTTCTTGTTAGTTAAGTAATTAATTTTAATTTTAAAAATTAAATCTTCTCTAACCATATCTTTTTAATCATATCTTTTTATCTTATCTTTTATATCATATCTTTTTCAAAATTTTATCTTTTTCAAAAATTTGATTCTAAAATATCTTTTCTAACTTCTTATCTTCTTATCTTCTTATCTTTTCAAATTTGATTTTCAAATCTTTTTCAACTAATAATTTGACTTTTTGTTTGTTTCTTATCTTTTTCAAAACCACCTAACTACTTTTCTCTCTCTAATTTTTTAAAATATCTCCCTCTTTTTCAAAATTCTTTTTAATTAACTAATTATTTTAAATTTTAATTTTAATTCTATCTCACCTTTAATTTTTGAAAATCATTTAACTCCTTTTCAAAATTTAATTTCGAAAATTTCTCCCTTTCTCATCTTTTCCTATTTATTTATTCATTTACTAGCACTTCTCTTCACCTCTCTTCATCCTCACCCTTCTGTTTGGATTCTCCTTTCTTTATTCCCTTTCTTCTTCTACTAACAATAAGGAACCTCTTTACTGTGACATAGAAGATTCCTCTTCTCTTCTTTTCTTGTTCTCTTCTCTTTCATATGAGCAGGAACAAGGAAAAAGGCATTCTTGTTGAAGCTGACCCTGAACCTAAAAGGACTCTGAAGAGGAAACTAAGAGAAGCTAAATTACAACAATCCAGAGACAACCTTGCTGAAATTTTTGAACAAGAAAAGGAGATGGCAGTCGAACCCAACAACAATAATGCAAGAAGGATGCTTGGTGATTATACTACACCTACTTCCAAGTTTGATGGAAGAAGCATCTCAATTCCTGCTATTTGAGCAAACAATTTTGAGCTAAAACCTCAACTAGTTGCTCTAATGCAACAGAACTGCAAGTTTCATAGACTTCCATCAGAAGATCCCTACCAGTTTTTAACTGAGTTCTTGCAGATCTGTGAGACTATTAAGACTAATGGAGTAGATCCTGAAGTCTACAGGCTCATGCTTTTCCCTTTTGCTGTAAGAGACAGAGCTAGAGCATGGTTGGACTCTCAACCTAAAGATAGCCTGGACTCTTGGGATAAGATGGTCACAGCTTTCTTGGCTAAGTTCTTTCCTCCTCAAAAGCTGAGCAAGCTTAGAGTGGATGTTCAGACCTTCAAACAAAAATATGGTGAATCCCTCTATGAAGCTTGGGAAAGATACAAACAGATGACCAAAAGATGTCCTTCAGACATGTTTTCAGAATGGACCATGATAGATATATTCTATTATGGTCTATCTGAGTTCTCTAAGATGTCACTGGACCATTCTGCAGGTGGATCCATTCACCTAAAGAAAACGCCTACAGAGGCTCAAGAACTTATTGACATGGTTGCAAATAACCAGTTCATGTACACTTCTGAGAGGAATTCCGTGAATAATGGGACGCCTCAAAGGAAGGGAGTTCTTGAAATTGATGCTCTGAATGCCAT
>NC_029772.3:41151699-41184404 GCF_000817695.3 Arachis duranensis | reverse complement strand
ATTGATGCTCTGAATGCCATATTGGCTCAGAACAAAATGTTGACTCAGCAAGTCAACATGATTTCTCAAAGTCTGAATGGATGGCAAAATGCATCCAACAGTACTAAAGAGGCATCTTTTGAAGAATAAGCTTATGATCCTGAGAACTCTGCAATGGCAGAGGTAAATTACATGGGTGAACCTTATGGAAACACCTATAATTCATCATGGAGAAATCATCCAAATTTCTCATGGAAGGATCAACAAAAGCCTCAACAAGGCTTTAATAATGGTGGAAGAAATAGGCTCAGCAATATCAAGCCTTATCCATCATCTTCTCAGCAACAGACAGAGAATTATGAACAGAATACCTCTAACTTAGCAAATTTAGTCTCTGATCTGTCTAAGGCCACTTTAAGTTTCATGAATTAAACAAGGTCCTCCATCAGAAATCTAGAGGCACAAGTGGGCCAGCTGAGTAAGAAAATCACTGAAATTCCTCCTAGTACTCTCCCAAGCAATACTGAAGAGAATCCAAAAAGAGAGTGTAAGGCCATTGATATAATCAACATGGCCGAACCTAGAGAGGAAGGAGAGGACGTAAATCCCAATGAGGAATACCTCATGGGACGTCTCTCAAGCAAGAAGGAGTTTTCTATTGAGGACCCAAGGGAATCTGAGGCTCATATAGAGACCATAGAGATCCCATTAAAACCTCCTTCTACCATTCATAAGCTTTGAAGACTATTCTTCCTCTGAAGAGGATGAAGATGTAACTGGAGAGCAAGTTGCTCAATATCTAGAAGCTATCATGAAGCTGAATGCCAAGTTATTTGGTAATGAGACTTGGGAAGGTGAACCTCCCTTGCTCATCAGTGAACTAGATACATGGGTTCAGCAAACCTTACCTCAAAAGAGACAAAATCCTGGCAAATTCTCAATACCCTGTACCATAGGCACCATGACCTTTGAAAAGGCTCTGTGTGACCTAGGGTCAAGCATAAATCTTATGCCACTCTCTGTAATGGAGAAGCTGGGGATCATTGAGGTACAGTCTGCCATATTTTCATTGCAAATGGCAGACAAGTCAGTAAGACAAGCTTATGGATTGGCAGAGGACGTGTTGGTAAAGGTTGAAGGCTTTTACATCCCTACTGATTTCATAATTTAGACACTAGGAAAGAGGAGGATGAATGCATCATCCTTGGAAGACCTTTCCTAGCCACAGCAGGAGCTGTGATAGATGTTAATAGATGAGAATTAGTCCTTCAATTGAATGGAGACTACCTTGTGTTTAAGACTCAAGGATCTTCTTCTTTAACAATGGAGAGGAAGCATGAAAAGCTTCTCTCAGTACAAAGTCAAACAAAGCCCCCACAATCAAACTCTAAGTTTGGTGTTGGGAGTCTACAACACTGACCTGATCACCTGTGAGGCTCCATGAGAGCCCCCCTGTCAAGCTATTGACATTAAAGAAGCGCTTATTGAGAGGCAACCCAATTTTTATTTATCTAATTTTATTTTTCTTTTTATTGTTCTTTTATGTTTTATTAGGTTCATGATCATGTGGAGTCACGAAAAAAAATTACTAAAATTAAAAACAGAATCAAAAACAGCAGAAGAAAAATCACACCCTGGAGGAAGGACTTACTGGCGTTTAAACGCCAGTAAGGAGCATCTGGCTGGCGTTCAACGCCAGAACAGAGCATGGATCTGGCGCTGAACGCCAGAAACATGCAGCAATCTGGCGTTTAAATGCCAGGATTGCACACCGAGGAAAGCTGGCGTTCAACACCAGAAACATGCTGCAGATGGGCGTTGAACGCCCAGAACAAGCTTAAAGCTGGCGTTTAACGGCAGAAACAAGCACCAATCTGGTGTTAAATGCTAGGATTACATGCAGAGGGCGTTTTACATGCCTCATTGGTGTAGGGATGTAAATCCTTGACACCACAGGATCATCCCAGGATCTGTGGACCCCACAGGATCCCCACTTACCTCAACTCACCTTCTCTCTTCTTCACCAATCACCTCAATCTCTCTTCCCCATTACCTCTTCACCACTCACATCCATCATCTCTTTCCCACCCAAACCCACCCTACATAGCCGAATCCACACCTCTCTCCCTCTCCTCCATATCTTCTTCTTCTTCTTCTATTCTTTCTTCTTTTGCTCGAGGGCGAGCAACATTCTAAGTTTGGTGTGGTAAAAGCATAGCTTTTTTGTTTTTCTATAACCATTAATGGCACATAAGGCCAGAGAAACCTCAAAAAAAAAAAGAGAAAAGGGAAGACAAAAAAATTTTTTCCACCTCCGAGTCATAGGAGATGGAGAGATTTATCTCATGGGTTCATAACTCAGTAGAAGAGCATTTGACTGCACATCAAGAGAGCATGAGGAATTCCCTCATCAAGAAATCCCTGAGATACCTCAGGGGATACATTTTCCTCCACACAACTATGAGGAGCAACAAAGGCAAGGAAGAGACATAGAAGAACTCAAGGACATCATTGGTTCTTCAAGAAGAAAGTGCCACCATCACTAAGGTGGATTCATTCCTTGTTCTTATTATTCTGTTTTTATGCTTATTATGTCATCTATATTTGTGTCTCTGTTACATGATCATTAGTATTTAGTAACTATGTCTTAAGGCTATAAATAATTCCATGAATCCTTCACCTCTCTTAAATGAAAAATGTTTCTAATTCAAAAGAACAAGAAGTACATGAATTTTGAAATTATCCTTGAATTTAGTTTAATTATATTGATGTGATGACAATACTTTTTGTCTTCTGAATGAATGCTTGAACAGTGCATAATTTTGATCTTGTTGTTTATGAATGTTAAAATTGTTGGCTCTTGAAAGAATGATTAACAAAGAGAAATGCTATTGACAATTTGAAAAATCATGAAAATTGATTCTTGAAGCAAGAAAAAGCAGTGAAAAAGCAAAAGCTTGCGAAAAAAATAATAATAATAGAAAGAAAAAAAAGAAAAAGCAAGCAGAAAAAGCCAATAGCCCTTAAAACCAAAAGGCAAGGGTAAAAAGGATCCAAGGCTTTGAGCATCAATGGATAGGAGGGCCCAAGGAAATAAAATACAAACCTAAGCGGCTAAATCAAGCTGTCCCTAACCATGTGCTTGTGGCATGCAGGTCCAAGTGAAAAGCTTGAGACTGAGTGGTTAAAGTCATGATCTAAAGCAAAAAGAGTGTGCTTAAGAGCTCTGGCAACCTCTAACTGGGGACTTTAGCAAAGCTGAGTCACAATCTGAAAAGGTTCACCCAGTCATGTGTCTGTGGCATTTATGTATCCGGTGGTAATACTGGAAAACAAAATGCTTAGGGCCACGGCCAAGACTCATGAAAGTAGCTATGTTCAAGAATCAACAAACTCAACTAGGAGAATCAATAACACTATCTGAAATTCTAAGTTCCTATAGATGCCAATCATTTTAAACTTCAAAGGAAAAAGTGAGATGCCAAAACTGTTCAGAAGCAAAAAGCTACAAGTCCCGCTCATCTAATTAGAATTAATATTCATTGATATTTTGGGATTTATAGTATGTTCTCTTCTTTTTATCCTAATTGATTTTCAGTTGCTTGGGGACAAGCAACAATTTAAGTTTGGTGTTGTGATGAGCGGATAATTTATACGCTTTTTGGCATTATTTTTAGGTAGTTTTTAGTAGGATCTAGCTACTTTTAAGGATGTTTTTATTAGTTTTTATGCTAAATTCACATTTCTGGACTTTACTATGAGTTTGTGTGTTTTCCTGTGATTTCAGGTAATTTCTGGCTGAAATTGAGGGACCTGAGCAAAACTCTGATAAAAGGCTGACAAAGGACTGCTGATGTCGTTGGATTCTGACCTCCCTGCACTCAAAATGGAATTTCTGGAGCTACAGAAATCCAAATGACACGTTCTCAACGGATTTGGAAATTAGACATTCAGAGCTTTCCAGCAATATATAATAGTCCATACTTTATTCGAGATTTGATGACGTAAACTAGCGCTCAATGCCAGCTCTATGCTGCATTCTGGAGTCAAACGCCAGAAACACGTCACGAACCAGAGTTGAACGCCAAAAACACGTTACAACTTGGCGTTCAACTCCAAGATAAGCCTCAGCTCGTGTAAAGATCAAGCTCAGCCCAAACATACACCAAGTGGGCCCCGGAAGTGGATTTTTGCATCAATTACTTACTTCTGTAAACCCTAGTAGCTAGTTTAGTATAAATAGAACTTTTTACTATTGTATTAGACATCTTGGAGCAGTTTATGCGATCTTAGACATTGGGGGCTGGCCATTCGGCCATGCCTTGACCTTCATCACTTATGTATTTTCAACGGTAGAGTTTCTACACACCATAGATTAAGAGTGTGAAGCTCTGCTGTACCTCAAGTTTTAATGCAATTACTACTATTTTCTATTCAATTTGATTTATTCCTGTTCTAAGATACCATTCGTACTTCAACTTGATGGATGTGATGATCCGTGACACTCATCATCATCCATCCTTATGAACGCGTGCCTGACAACCACTTCCGTCGAGTAGGATTCTGGAATAAATGACTGTGACGAGCTTTAAACTCGCGATTGTCGGGCGTGATGACAAATGCAAAAGAATCAATGGATTCTATTCCAACATGATCGAGAACCGACAGATGATTAGCTGTGCTGTGACAAAGCATTTGGACCTTTTTCACTGAGAGGATGGGATGTAGCCATTGACAACGGTGATGCCCTACATACAGCTTGCCATAGAAAGGAGTGACAAAGATTGGATAAAAGTAGTAGGAAAGCAGAGATTCGGAAGAAACCCAGCACCTCCATACACTTATCTGAAATCCCCACCATTGATTTACATGAGTAACTCTATCCTATTTTATTTATTTTCGTTTACTATAATTTCTTAATACAGTTGAATCCGCCTGACTGGGATTTACAAGATGACCATAGCTTGCTTCATACCAACAATCTCTGTGGGATCGACCCTTACTCACGTAAGGTATTACTTGGATGACCCAGTACACTTACTGGTTAGTTGTGCGGAGTTGTGACAAAGTGTGATTCATGTTTAAGAACACCAAGTCTTTGGAGCCATTGTTGATGATCACAATTTCGTGCACCAATGGCCAAGGAACGAATGGACTTCCCTCACAGATGAGGGATAAGGCAGACTAGAAATGACATTTATCTTTGCCGGATCCACAGAAATACCAGTATTAGAGACAACATGTCCTAGAACAATACCTTGTTTGACCATAAAATGACACTTTTCAAAATTCAAAACAAGGTTTGATCTAACGCACCTGTCTAATACTCTAGATAAACTATACAAGCAAAGGCTAAAGGAATCACCGTATATGCTAAAATCCTCCATGAAAACTTTCATACAATTCTCAATAAGATCAGAGAAAAGACTCATTATGCACCTTTGGAAAGTAGCTGGTGCATTGCATAAGTCAAAAGGCATCCTCTTATAAGCATATATTCCAAAGGGACATGTAAAAGTAGTCTTTCCCTGATCTTAAGGAGCTATATGAATCTGAAAATAGCCTGTGTAACCGTCTAAAAAACAGTAATATGATTTACCTGACAGGCGATCCAGCATTTGATCAATGAATGGCAAGGGATAGTAATCCTTACGAGTGGCCTGGTTGAGACGCCTGTAGTCAATGCACACCCTCCAAGAATTCTGCACTCTAGTTGCTATGAGCTCTCATTGCTCATTCTTTACTGTTGTGACTCCAGACTTCTTGGGCACCACTTGCACTGGACTGACCCATTCGCTATCTGAGATGGAGTAGATGATATCTGCTTCTAGTAGTCTGGTCACTTCCTTCTTGACAACCTCTAAGATGGTGGGATTCAGCCTTCGTTGGGGTTGATGAACAGGCCTTGCTCCCTCTTCTAAAAATATTATGTGCTCATAAACTTGAGGGTTGATGCCTACTATATCTGCCAAGCTCCACCCAATTGCTTTTTTGTGTCTTCGCAGCACACTAAGCAACTGCTCCTCCTGTTGGGCTGTGAGTTCCCTTGCAATGATAACTAGGAGCTTCTGATTATCCTCAAGGTAAGCATACTTGAGGTGGGGTGGAAGGGGTTTTAACTCCAATTTCTACTCCTGATTAGGCACTGGATCGTCTGGAGCCAATGATGATGGCAGAATGTCCTCATTGTGTTCAGAGGGGTTCCCCACACTTGGACCTCGCACTGGAAGATGAAATGGTCTTTCAGAGGGTGCTTCATAGCCTCATTCAAATTGAAGCTCACTGCTCGGCCGTCCATCTCAAAAGAATAGGTTCCTGAAAAGGCATCCAACTTGAACTTGGAGGTCTTCAGGAATGGTCTTCCGAGTAAGATAGATGACGGTTTTCCTGAGTCATTTTAGGGCACCTCCAATATATAGAAGTCAATGGGAAATGTGAGCCCCTTAATGCTCACCAGCACGTCCTCAGCAATTCCAACCACTGTAATAATGCTTTTATCTGCTAACACAAAACGAGCTACCGACCATTTTAAGGGAGGGAGCCTCAAAGCATTATATATAAACAAGGGCATAATACTCACTCACGCTCCTAGATCATACATGCAGTCAGAAAATATTACATCCCCAATGGTACAGTTAACCATGCATGGACCTGGGTCACTACATTTTTCAGGTATATCCCCCATCAATGCAGATATAGAACTACCTAAAGGAATAGTTTCTAATTCATTAATCCTATCCTTATGTATGCACAAATCCTTTAGAAACTTCGCATATTTAGGTACTTGCTGAATAACATCAAAAAGGGGAACAGTTACCTCAACCTTTTTGAAGATTTCTACCATTTTTGGGTCAAGTTCCATCTACTTTCTGGGCTTTCTTGCAAGGTGTGAAAATGGGATAGGGGTGGCGTCTTTGGTAGCTGTAGCTCCTTCTAGTGTGCCATTCTCTGGTTGAGTTACTTCTTCTTCAACCATGTCTTGTACTTCATCTTCCTTTTCAACATCCTCCACTTCAAGCGTGTCCTCAGCTGGGGCGTAGTCTAGTGGGCTTGGCTCCTTAGGATTCCTCTTTTGCAGTGTGATTTTAGACCTCAAGGTGATGGCATTAATGCCACCCTTGGGGTTGGGTAAGCGTTGAGAAGGAATTCCACTAGAGCTTGAAGGCTGGTTGTTGGAGTTATTCAGTGATCCAATATGTGAGACAAGAGCTTGCAAGGTAGAGTTCAGACTGTTTAAGGTAGAACTAAGGTTGTTCTCCATGGTCTTCTGTCTCTGATCAATAGAGTGTAGTAACTCGTCATTAGAAGAGGAAGAGGGGTAAGTGATCTAAGGGGTCTGCTGAGACGCTTGGGACTGCCTTAGATGAGGTGCTCTGTAAGCCTGGTTCTGGTTCTGCTGTTGATAGAGAGGATTCTGCTGATACCGGTTCTGTTGGTTGTTATTATTATTCCACCTCTGATTTTCTTGGCCGTCTCTGCTTCCTCTGTTATAGTTGTCCCTCCAACCTTGGTTAAATTTTCCACCTTGGTTATAGTTGCCGCCTTGTTGGTAGTATCCTTGATTCGGGCAGTCATAGAAATTGTGAGTAGCTGCCACGGTGTTGTCCTTATGTTGGAGCTGTAGACACTCATCAGTGTAATGACTATAATCAGTGCATATTCCACATATTCTCTAAGGAACCAATTGTTGACTATGTTGTGGTGAGGGGGGCTGAGATTGTTGTTGGCCCAGATGTATCTGCTTCAGTAGGTTGGTCATCTCACATATTGATTGTGTGAGAGCATTATTCTCACTGCTAGAGGAAACCTCTACCACAGTCTTAGGGTGGTTGTTCCTGTTGTGCTTGTGATTCCGAGAAGACTCAGTTGCCACGCTTCTTTTGTTGTCTTGTACTTTTGCAGAGAACCATTGCTCGCACCATCTAATGTAGTCTTGTCCTGAGACTTCATGCCCTATGTGAAGTAGCTGATCAATACCAACTTGTCAATCATGTAGTGGGGGCATGCGTCTAGGAGATTATTGAAGCGCTCCCAATACTCGTAAAGAGTTTCAGATTCGCCTTGAATAATCATTGAAATTTCTTTCCTCAGTCTATCAGTAACTTCAGCTGGAAAGTATTTTTCTAAGAATTCTCTTCTAAGCGTGTCCCAGTTAGTAACAACTGCTTCAGGTTGAGTGTAATACCACTCCCTCACCTTTTCCTAAAGAGAAAACGGGAAGGCTGCTAGCAGGATAGAAGTCTCAGTTGCACCATTATGCCTGACAGTAGAACAGTCTTTGGCAGTAGATTGATTAGTGCAGTCTTCAGTTTAATACTGCACCCAAATTTGGATGACACGCTTGCAAAGGTGGCAATGTAAAGTCCGGAGCTCCTGCTTCCTAGAGAGTAATCCTCCTCGGAGCTGCCATGTTCTTTGCACGTAAATTAACCAAATTAGTAGAAAGGGAGCTTGTTTCTTCCTTAAATGATGTTTCAAATTTGTCCTCGGATAGGACTAACCGACGCCGAGCTTGCCTTATACGTGAAATAGTTCTTTCAATCTCAGGGTCAAATGTGGGTAAGCTCGGATCAGGTACTGAATGCGTCATTCAATGAAAGAAACATACAGCTCATAGTAGCAAACTAAAATAAAATGTAAATAAATAAATTCCAACCAATAAATTAGCACACTATTGCAATTTCCCGGCAACAGCACCAAAAATTGACGTGGCGAAAATTGGTCGATTAAGAATTTATAGAGAAAATAGCGTTGCAAGTACAGTTCTCAACCAACTAAAATCCGCTTATCAATTTATAAGGGGTTGTCACAAAATTTAGAAATAAAATACTGGTAGTATGAATCTCAGGTCGTCTCCCAACGAGTTGCATAAAGAGTGCTATTTTATTAATCAGAGGTATTCCAAGAGATTTTTGAGCTTGAGAAATAGAGAAACAAATGATTGAGAATTTATGTAATTCAAATAAAAGCCTTGACAGGGAGAAGAATAAATGGAAGTTCTATCCTTGTTGAACTTTCCCAAATCTAATAATAAAAGAGTTGTTATCCTACTTAGTTATCCCTTGTAACTCTCAAACTAATCCTATCGCTTGCGTCCTAATCCTTTTCTAAGAAAGGATTAGAGTCGAAGACAAGAGAATTAGCCAACAACTTCCAGTTAATATTAACACTTGAGTATTCCAACTCAAGGTTTTCCTTTTAATCAACTCCCAATCAAGTTAAGGAACTACTCCATTATCATGAATATAACTTTCACAAAATTAAGAGAGGAATAAAAGGAGGACATGATAATTAATAACTAAAATTCAATTAAAAGTAAAAATGGTTCTTTGCATTAATAAATCCCAAAATCATGAACATACTTATCTAAACAGAGTCAATGGGCAATAAAAGAGTAAAGGAATAGAGAAACAAACTAGAATGAGGAAGCTCCAATGGAGGTAATGACTCTTTTCAATATCCAAGGCAAAGCAATAAAACTCTAGAACTATGAATGTGAAGAAAACCTAGAGGAGGAAGTAGAATTCTCTCTAGATTCCAAAACTAAAATTAAAACTATGCAAAATGAGAATGTCCCTCGAGGATTAGTTCTTTAGTACTATTAGCGGCCTAAGGGTAGTTTATCATATTAGTAAATAAATTATTTTCACATTCATTACTTAATATAAACAAACAAATTTAATTTGTTTAAGTGTAATTTTTTATATTATCATATATCTGTATTTCTAGAATTTGTTTGAAAAAGAAATGGAATCCTAGAATTACATAGTATGCATATATCATTTATCTGCTTGTTAAGAAGCTAAGGTATCACTAGTGCTTTTGCCTATCCTGAATATTACTCGTGAATTAATTTGGGGAATCAAAGAGAGAAAATAAGCGCATAGGAGGGCCTTCAGCCTGATTCTGTTTAGAAGTTGTTTGATGGCGGAGGAATCATGTATCAAGTGACTTCAATTCGAATATAGAGCTCTTTGTAAAGTACATTATATTTCTTCTCTCTAAGATTGTGATGTTATTTTTCTATGTTCACATTTTGGTTGCTTCCATAGTTCCATTCCATGTCAATTTACAGTCATATGGCTATCGTGCTTTTCCAAACTTTATACTTTATACAGCGCTGTTTTTATTATATTTTAAATTTTTTAATTTATCTTGTAATATGTTTCTTTTTGTTCTCCATCTTTGATAGTCTACCATGGTGCTATATTTATTGCTATGAGTCTATGACTAGTGGATTGTCTTGGCCTACATCAATCAATTCACATGGAATTTTTTGTTTGAAAAGAAATGATAAACAGAGGACAGCTTTCATATCATTTTTAAGTGTTTGCTTCTTCAATGGCATATTTAGGACCACATTTTCATCCTAATAAGATGAAACATGGTGCTCCGGGAGATCAAATTTGCCATGCGGGTGACCTGGGAAACATAGTTGCTAATGCATATGGTAATCCATCTTTCTCTCATCTTTCGTCTTTGGTTGCTTTGGACTGCTTTTTGAACCAATCTGTACATCATGTTTGAAATTCAGGAGTTGCAGAAGCAACCATTGTCGACAATCAGGTGCCTTCTTTTGTTTAGTTTCATTTCCGTGTGTTAATTTGAATTCCCAATCATTTTTGTGTTTCTTTTCTCTGTTCAGATACCACTGATTGGCCCCAATTTAGTAGTTGGAAGAGCCTTGGTGGTTCATGAGCTTGAGGATGTCCTTGGAAAAGGTTAGCATTTCCTTGTTATACATTTTTATATACGTCTCTGCCTTACAACTCTTGCTGTTGCACAAGAAATTTCTTAAAAGCTTCTTCACTGTTGTCTGATCCAAGTAAACATTAGATGAAAATGAAATTGGCTTATTCTCTTCGTGCTAATGTTTTTTATGTTGCCATGTAATTGTGGACTTACATCATGACTTCATTGCTTACTCATAACTAGAGCATTATTTACTTTAGTCTAATTTGCATTTTACTTTACTTATGCTTTTGCAGGTGGGAAAGAACTCAGCTTGAGCACTGGAAATGCTGGTGGAAGATTGGCATGTGGTATGAAGAATTTTATGAACAATAGTAGTTCTATCCTTTTCAAATACATCAATCAATCCATTCTATCTGATTATATAGTTTGATGCATTTTTAGCTTTGTTGTTGAAAGATGAAGGATTCTCAATATCTGTGATTAATTGCGTTTCTTTGATAAAATCCCCATTGGTCCATATACATAATCAACTAATCATATTAAACTAAGTTTCACTTGTAACATAAGATTTTTGTATATATGATTCAGGTTTTGCTAACCAGTGTCTCCAATGTTCTAAGAGTACTAGTTAAAGATACTAAAAAGAGTATATTTTCAGAAGTTTTTTCTTTTTATGCCTTTTTCCAATGCATTGAAAACTTATCTATTTCACACTCCAGCATGAAGCTTCCTTTTTTTTAATCCTTAATCAGTGCTCTTTTAATTTCACAATGTTCACAGTACTTATGCTTCAATATATCTGTATCATAAACCTGATGTTTGTGTCTTTTGCTTGTTTTCAGGGGTTGTTGGTCTGACTCCAGAGTGAAAGCAACTCTATGTTAGCATATCAGTTATTAGCGTTGTTGAATTATCCATGTAAACTATGAAACATGAATGCATGATGTCCTTCCAAAACACCTGGAATTATCCATGTAAACTATCCATGTAAACACCTGGTTTTTTTATATTTATCTTTTCTTTTACAATTATTTATACGTCTTCGTTAAGCAATTGGCACATGAGAGAATCAATTTATATAGATTATTACTTTGTAGCTCTGTACTGATATTTCCAATTTATGGAATATGAATGCAGCATACTTACAGGAAGTGTGAACACTATCTGATGAACTTGAATTGCTTAAGTAGTTCTTTTGCTTAATGCTTCATTATTTACAGGAAGGAGGCGGCGAGCCTCCCAAGGGTTCACTGGGATGGGCCATTGACGAGCATTTTGGCTCTTTCGAAAATTGGTACAGAAGGTGAACGCAGAGGGTGCTGCCTTACAAGGGTCTGGATGGGTGGTATGTTTTACTAATTTTGTTATGTCCATGTAGATTATTAGAGCTCTATGTTTCATTTATTATTTTATTTATTTGAATTATCCTGTTTTTGCTCCATTTAATTTGTACTGCTTTGCCAGTGGCTCGGTCTAGACAAGGAGTTTAAGAAGCTTGTAGTTGAAACCACTGCGAATCAGGTAATTTGTCCCTTCTAACTTTCTTTAGTTAATCTTGGGTTTCTACTACATATTCTGCAAATAGTGATATTGCTTACTGATTGCTACGGTGAAAAGTGTATATTAGAGAAGATGTTCGTCACAGTTCCACATGTTTTTCTTTTTAATTTTTTTCACTTTCTCATTATTTTGAGCTGCTGTTATCCATGCATATCCCTATGTTTTGCAGGACCCACTGGTTACGAAGGGACCAAGATTGGTTCCATTGCTTGGCAATTGGCATAGATGTTTGGGAGCATGCATATTACTTACAGGTAAAAATTCGGGCTTGGTAGTTAACTGGTGATGGCATGATTGTTGTAATGACATTATTGAAGGCCTGTTTTTCTTCAGTGTGATGGTTATGATTTATGAAATGTTGTGTTAGCAGAATTTTCAAAGTTTCAAAGATTTCAAAATACCTTTCCTTGTATAAAAGTTGTTATTATCATTTTCCTTATATGCTGATAAGTGGCTGAGAAAATTTGCTTCCTTTCTTAATATATTCTTATGATTTCATTGATTGAGATGTCTTCTCATTATAAGATGAAACTAAATGAGTAAATGACCCTTTTCTCATAGGAAGGTAGAGCTTTACTAGGAAGCCTTGAATATAAGAAGGGTAATTTTGAAGCTGCACTTCATGTATTTGAAGGAATAGACATTGCTGCTGTTGCTCCAAAGATGAAAATTCCTATTTCTAGAAGATGTGAACGGAGATTTCCAATACTAAAAAATCATATATTATGTTTAATACTTTGTTTATGAGTTATATAATATTTTGTTTATGGATTATGATTTTTAATAATAAATATTATTTGTTTAACACGATAAAAACGAGGGTAAAAATTGTATTTTTAAACGATAAAAAAGTGTCACTGTTAGGGTTAAAACGACGATTCAAAAATGACATTTTAACCAACCAAAAGCCATTCTGTAAGGGTAAAAACGGCGGTTAAAAATGCCGTTTTAACCGACTAAAATGGCACTATTAGGGTAAAAACGGCAGTTCAAAAATGCCATTTTAACCGATCAAAATGTCATTCTGTGAGGGTAATAATGGCAGTTTAAACTGTCATTTTAACCTACCCTTAAATTGCCGTTTTAACCTGAAAATAACGGCGGTTTGAACTGCCGTTTTAACCCAGTAAAAAATTGCCGTTTTAACATGGAAATAACGGCGGTTTGAATCGTCGTTTTAACCCAGCAAAAAACCGCCGTTTTAAACTCAAGAAATTGTGGCGTTTTTTAGAAAACCGACGTAATAACCAAAATGGCGCTGTGAATTCTGGCGTTTTTCGAAACCGCCGTACTTAGTAATAATGATGGTTCAAACCGCCGTAATTATCCAAAAAAATCGCCGTTTTTACCCAAATTTTTTGTAGTATATGACAAAAGAGGGTTTGTTCATATATTGCTTTGGTTATCACATGTCAACATATAATATTATTTGTTTCCGTGTCATTAGCATGTCGTCATTACAAATTACTCAATAAATTGGCCTTTGAATCTTATAAGACAACTGAGTTTAGTCCCCCAAAATTAAATTTCATAAATCAAATTATTTCTTTGACCAATATTTTTTAATTTTTTCTATTGTTCACATATTTAAGTTTTATTTAACTTATTAAGGATCATTGTGACTAATTAATAGATAAAACTAACCACGTATATGAAAATTATTAAAAGAAAGTTGTTTAAAAAATAATTAAAAAGTGAAGCTAAAATTATCTTTTCTATAGACATTAATACCCTTTGAGTTTTGGCTCCTTTGAGTTTTTGGCTCGTCCGATTCCATTTTGTGGTGGGTCTAGGCATGGCAGGGTAACACTTTGACACCCCTAGCTAAAAGGAACAATTGTGAACATTTGACTTTTGTTCTTTTAAAACTCATTACACTTTAGGTATTTTTGTTTTTTTGAGTAATTTTACTCATTGCGTCTTTTTTCAAATACTTCCACAAAATTTGTCGACAGTTCCTCCATCTAATGCTAATTAGATCCCCTAATCAATGCTTCCTAGCTATAACACTCCAATAAGACCTCCCCAAATGAGGTATCTTTCCTCTAGAAATCTATTCAAGAAAAATATGAAAAAGGTCTCTACTAAGTCAGTCTTCTCATCTTAAACCTTCGTCATCCACCACCACCCCATATTTAGGTCTCCTCTCACAAACAACACTCATTTTAGGCATCCAACACCAGTAACTTAACCCCACCCAACTGTATCACCACAAACAATACAGGGTGCTACTTTTTGAACTACTAAATCCAAAACAATCATTGCAAGCCATAGTTAACCTAATTTTCCTTTAAACTTTATCATCTTCATAACCATCCTCATGTAAGCTTAAGATTATATCCTCCTTCTCCAATGATACTCAACCCAGCATGATAATAATAGTCTTCTCAACAAGAGCTTTTGCAAACCTTCTGAGCCTCCTTCAATCTTATTCATATTGGAATATTCTCAAAATTCCTTAATTTCAAGATTATCCATGGTAAACCATTAAGAAAGAAAATACTTGAATGCGGAAGCGTATCTATGCGAAAGCGTACTTGAATTCATAAATATGATTGGAAGAATTTGGTTCTTTGATCTTTCTCAACCAAAGCCTTCTTTATCCCTAATAGGTCTGAATTGTAACTCTTCTAATGGAAAAAGAGTGACAGAGGCGGCTTTGGTATATTGGGGACCGAAATCCTGAAACCGCTATTTATATTTGAGCATGGCACTCATTAAACCCTAAAATCCAAATAAAACAGTATCTAAGTCCAAAAGATAATATATCTAAAGTCTAAAAGATAATATTTGATTTTATTCTCATTTAATTCCAAATCAAAAGTAATTATGACTTATTCAATTTAGCATTTATAAAAATAAATGAGATCACCGTTATATAAGTCATTTAATTCAAAATAGCATAATTTGTGATTATAATCAATATATGTATTGCCCACAAACAAATTAAAAAATAAACAATTCTCTAACAATCTCCCACTTGGGCTATACATATATTCTTTCTTGAGATAATCACATCTTATAAACCTTATGCACGCATTTGAATGCTATTTCCCTTATTACTTGAATAATATGGTCCATCTCATATATTAGATAAGGAATCACCGTAGCTTTGATCACATTAGGGTCATGACGAAACCACGATGATCACGACACTAATATACTTAATAAACCACTATTTTATGGATTATCTTGTGCTAAATTGAGTGGGTTTTATCAATTCTCTGCATACTTATTCATACAGTTTGCATGGTTTCATAAACCATTCCTAATTTTATTCTGTGGTTGAAAACTTGCTTCTTAGGCCTTCAAATTGTGTATTTTTAATTCCCCTTTTTACCATTCGATGTCGTGATCCGTGTGTTAAGTGTTTTCAGGCTTCATAGGGCAGGAATGGCTTAGAGGATGGAAAGGAAGCTTGCTAAAATAGAAGGAACAAAAGAAACTAAGGAGCTGACCAGCAAGAATCGGCGTGCACGCGTACCTGACGCGCACACGAAATTTGGCGCACCCCATAGCGACGCGGACGTGTACCTGACGTGCACGCTCAAGACGCGCAGAGGACCATCGACGCGCACGCGTACATGACGCGTACGCGTGACATGCACCACGTGCAGAAAACGCTGGGGGCGATTTTGGGCTGAGTTTGGACCCAGATTTTGGCCCAGAAACACAGACTAGAGCCAGGGGACAGCAGAGACTCAACATTCATTTACACTCTCAGTTTTTAGTTTTTAGTTTTAGTTTTGGAATCTTAGAGGGAGATTTACCACTTCCTCTAGGGTTCTTCATAGATCCATAGATTTCCAGTTTTATGCTTTTGAGTTGGATATTGAGAAGAGTTACTACCTCCGTTAAAGTTTTATCATTCTAGTTTGCTTCCTATTCCCTTACTCTTTTATTTCCTATTTACTTGTCTAGAGTTCGATTTTGGAATTAATTAATGCAATGATACTTTTCTATTTAATTTCTTTATTTGTTGATTATTTTCAATTGAGTTTTATTACCATGTCTTCTTCCTACTCCCTTTACATGCATGCAAAAATGTCATCCATGTCAATAGAGTAGGCTCTCAACTTGACTTTGGAGTTGATTAATAGGAGACCCTTGAGTTGGAATACTCAAGAGTTAAATAGTAATTGGAAGTTGTTGGCTGGCTCTCTAGTCACTAACGCTAATCCTTCTCGAAGGAGAGGATTAGGACTTGTGAATAAGAGTTAGCTCAATTACTTGACTTTCCTTCATTTGTTGAGGGTTAACTAAGTAAAAATAACAACCTCTCACTGTTACTCTTGGAAAAATCCAACAAGGATAGAACTTCCGATTAATCTTCTCCGGGTCAAGGCTTTTATTCTAATTACATCAATCCTTCTCTTAATTTCCACTGCTTTAATTTACAATCATCTATTTGCCCATTCCTCAAACTCTAAATTTCTGAGAAACCCCTAATCAATAATTCACACTCTCTTAGCAACTCGTTGGGAGACGACCTGGGAATTCTATTCCCAGTATTTTGTTCTTAATTTTGTGACAACCCTTTTTAAATTGATACGCGAAATTTTCATCGATTAAGAACTGTACTTGCAACGTGATTTCTAATATAAATTCTTAATCGGTAATTTTCTGCACATCAATACTCAAAGACATAGATCAAATTTGGATGAGAAAATTCAGAAATTACATGCGAAAATGACCTCATGCAGGCTTATTTTCAACTTGTACAACTTTAATAAACTCTATGAGATCATGAGTCAAAGTGAAAACAAAACTGAATACTTTATTTCTGTAGAAACATCTATATCACAAATTTTTCTAAAGAGTATGAGCATCCAAATATACACTCCCACTGAAACAATATATCATAAAATGATATGATACCCATATGAATAGCATCCACATGAAAAACCATGGGTGTTTATTTCTTATAAACCAAATATGCATATACGCATTCATGGAGTTTGTGCTAATTTGCTCATTAGACACTTAAACACTATGAACTCTTGTTTAACAAAAAAGTTAAAAATATTATACTAGTAACACATTGTCACAAAATAACTCAAGTGGTCTTTCATATTTATTTTCATAATTTGTGACAAGTATTCGTAGTCACTGATGAATCCATATTTGACAATATATTTTGGTTTGTTTTGAGTGGGTTTCATCACATAAACCCACACTTATTCATGTAAATAGCATGCTTTTGTGTTTTCTCTCTCAATTGTGCCTAATTGTGAAAACATGCTATTTTGAGCTTAAATTAGTGATTTTAATCCCATTTTTATGCTATTCGATGCCATGACATGTTTGTTAAGTGATTTTAGGTCCTAGAGGTATGTTTGGCAAGGCAAAAGTGGAAGGAAGCATGTATAACAGGAGAAAACATGAAGAAAACAAAGGAGAAGCACACATTGGAGTGTGCGTGCGCACTACCCACTGTGCGTACGCACAAGAACCATAAAACCAGGAGTGCATATGCACGACATCCTGTGCGTGCGCACAAGAAAGAAATCAGCATGTGTGCGTGCGCACACACCTGTGCGTACACACAGGTCCCAACACGTGACTCACTTAATGGAAATCGCTGGGGGGCAATTTCTGGGCCTCCAGAGCCCAGTTTTTGGACTTTCTGAAGCTGATTCTTCCTATATCAATGAAGGCCTCTTTCCATGTGAAAGGGGGGAGAAATTAGGGTTAGTTTAGCATTATGTAGGTTGTTTTCTAGAGAGAGAAGCTCCCCCTTCTCTCTAGAATTTAGGGTTCTTAGTTTACTTTCCTAGTAATTTTCCTCTTCAATTCTTGTTTTAATCTACTTTCTTCTACCTTTCCTTGTTTTCTTGTCTTAATTTCCTTAACTTATCTTGTTATTTTCTCCATTTTTGCCACTTTTATGTATTTGCACTCTCGTTATTTAATTTATATTTAATGCAATTTTATGTTTCATGTCTCTTTATTGTTTAATTGAGTTGTTATCTTACTCTCCTTGCTTTTGGTAGTTGTAGAATTTATATTTCTTATTATACTACCATGCTTTATTTTCATGCCTCCCAAGTGTTTGATAAAATGCTTGGGTTGGTTTTAGCCTATTTTTTCTCACTCTTGGTTGGGAAATTGTGTGGTTTGAATGAACTTGAGTGGTGGATGTCCATTCCACATTGTGTGAGGATTGTTAATTAATTTGGTTTCCCTTGACTCTAAGTGACCCATAAATAGTGTTGACTTAGGACTTAGGGATTGAGATTAATTATGCCTAGTTGACTTATCCTCAATGTAGGGTTGACTAACTGGGATTAATCCACACACAATTACCATGTTTGTGGTCCACAACTATGTTAGCAAGCCTTAATTATCCAATTCTCGCCAAGAGCTCCTTTTACAACTTAAATTTCATTTTCATTGCCTTTACTTGCTTTTCATTTATTTTCTTGTGTGCTAACTTACTCTCTTGCATTTTAATTTCTTGCCTCTTTCAATCAACCCCCCTTGTTCCCTTATAGCCAATAATGACACTTAATTGCAACTCCTAGGGATACGATCCAGGAATTCAAACTCCCAGTTATTGTGTTTTGGTTGTGACTATCTTTTGATTCAAATTTGATTGTTGGCCAATTGTTGGGTTGGGAACTATACTTGCAACGCCGATCTTATTTTGAGATAAATTCCGAACCCGCTTTGGGCCGTCATCAAGTTTTGGCGCCGTTGCCGGGGAGTTGCAATGGTATTATTTTTGGCTATCGTAAATATGTGAATATTGTGAATAGCTTATTTTTGGGTGATTGTACATATGTTACTTGCTTATTTTTTGCTATTGTAAATATGTTAATATGTAAATAACTTGCTTTGATTGATTTCTTGTTTTTGCTAGTTTTAAGAGTTCATTTTACTTGTTCTTATTACCTTTAGTTTTTTTTCTTTTTATCCTATGAATTCTTACCCATTGCATTGTGAGTTTTGTGCTATTGTGCTATAGGAATCGAGAATTTCAAATGCTTGTTACCTAGATGGAATGCAAGGAATTCACAACAAGACTTGGATGCACAAGCTTTGGAGTCTCAAGAGTCTTGGGGAATACAATCTTGGGTGGGATTTCAAGGAGGTTGGATGAGAGCTCTCCATAAGTCCAACTTAAGGACATTAAACCAAAGTGCTAGGTGGGAGACACCCCACCATGGTAACATTGTTCTTACCCTTTTTCTTGTATATAATTTTGGTTTATTGCATTTTTGCTTATTTTGGTTTGCTTAGAATTAGTTTAATTTTGAGTTTAGTAGCTTAATTTGCATGAAAGTCATGAAATTTTAAATGTTTGAATGTTTTGGGGGTTGAGCTTTCATTGAACTAACGCTTGGAACCTTAGAAATTTGAGAAAAATTTTTGGAAAACAGGGCATCTGTGCGTGCGCACACACTTGTGCATGTGCACACAACTTTTATTTTCTTACACTAATGATTATGCCCTCTGCTCGCAGCGCTAGCACAGCTTGTACGTGGGCGCTTTCCTATTTTTCCTTGACTTGTGTGTACGCACACATCCCTTTTCTTGCGCTTCTGTGCGGCCACACAGGCTTGTGCGTCTGCATGCAACCTTGCACTCCCTCTAGTGGGAGCGCTCGCATGCTCTGTGTGCGTGAACCTCTTCTCTTTTTGCTTTTGTGCGCGCGCACGGGCTGTGTGCGCACGCACACCTCTTACTCCCTCTTTTGCCAGGAGCGCTCGCATAAAGTGTGCGAGTGCACACCTTTCTTTTTCCTCATGGTGTGCGTACGCACATGTGTCTGTGCGTATGCATGCCCCCTGTTTTCTCACTATTATGCTTCTTTTCTCTTCTTTTCTTCTCTGTACTTCTTCTCCTCTTTTCTGTTCCTCCTTCTTCGTCTCCATTCACCCTATTTTCTGCTTGTTCTTGTCCATTTTGTTTGCATTTCATTTTCACTTTAGTGATTATATTAGATTTAGTTTAGTTGTTTATGAAGTAAATAAGTTGCAAGTGTTTGTTGATGTTGATTAGGTTGCTTCTTGCTTGAATTTGGTTTCAAGTTTGATAAATGTGTGCACTAAGCATTAAAGCTTTGTTTAATTACCTAATTGAATTGTGATTTTGATTCATATGTTGTAGCTACCATATGCATTAGACTTTATCCTTGTTTGGCATCTTGAATTGTGCACTCTTACTTTAGTCAATTGAATTGAAATTACTTGCTCATCATGATTTTCATATCAAAATTCATCACATGTACGGTACTTGTTCCTTGTTAATGCTTTGCATTTGTTTGAGTGACTCAACTTGATTTTTATCAAGCTTATCACTTTTTGTAACAAGTACTTTTCCATGTGACTATTGCATTATGTGTCATGATGAATAAGTAGTCTTTCGTTCATTAATGGATTGGTTGTTGTTTATTGTGCTAGTTTATACCAATTTTGCGCTTTCACATGCACAATTTCAATAACCAATATCAAATGCTCAATTCACTTTTGTGTTACCTAGGGTTGCTTGTGCCTTAAATTTCTCTTATGCTTCACTTGCAACCTAGAATACTTAATTGAGAAACACGTGCTATTTTCATTGAATAGGTGGTTGTTATTTTTACCTCGCTAATGTTTGTGTTCTAAATTGTGCGCGCATTTAGAATACACACATTGCCTTTCATCACACCACACACATCTCACTTTTTTCAATTTTTGTTTATTTGTTTACACAGCAACCGAAGCCTCCGGTGCCCATCAGTTGAAGGTGGAGCCTCATAGTCCTTCACTGCATTATTTAAGTGTGGGGGAGGATCGCCAATTTCGAGGGAGGTAAAATTCTTTTCTTAGACACTTTGCAATACTCTTCTTGTTCTTTTTCTTCAATTTTTTGCAATTTTCGTCCTTATTTGCACTTTGTTTGATTTATTTGTATATATTTCTTTAATTCTTATAGTATTATGGTAGTAAATACTTGCATGTGCATATTAGATTGAATAAGCTTGGTAAAAACAACAAGAAATTTTCATGAAATCCCTTTTAGGGCATGCCATTGATTGAATTGGAATTGTTTTCTTTCAACTTGCTTGAAGTATCCTTTTTCATAGAACATAGAAAAAAAGCTAGACAACATACCTTGTGAGATTTGAGCTTTAAATGTATGGTTGCACATTTCCAACCATAAAGTTTGTTCTTGTGTGATAGACTCCTTTTATGATTGTAATCTTTGATTTGCTTGATTCTATATGTTTATTATTTTGTGTATGAATGCATGTATATGGTTGAGGCCAATGTTTCAAATAGCTCATTTTACCCAAATAGCCTACCTTTTATCTTCTATTGTTTACCAACTTTGAGCCTATATTAAACCCATTTGTTCTTAATTTTAGCACATTACAAGCCTTAAGTGAAAAAAAACAATAAATATCCCTTGTATGGATCTTTGATTAGCTTAGGCTAGTGAGTGTGTTTATCATTCAAGTTTGGGAAGTTTAGGAACACTATTTGGGATAAAAGGGTGTTTTTATATTTTTGTCAAAATTTTGGAAATTGGGTACATACTCATGCACTAAATGTTAAAACATATGTATTGATGTTCTTGTATATATTTTAGTTTGAAAATTTGAAAAAAAATTATAAAAAAAGAAAAGAAAAAAAAGGGGACAAAATGCCCCAAAGTGAAGTTCAATAAGAATTAATGAATATGTGTGGTGATTGTAAGAGAATGCATGAGTGTGTGAAAAAAGTGAAGAATGGGTAGCTAGGTTTGCATTAGAATTGAATAGGTTGTTGTAGGTTAGGTGGGAAGCTTAGGTTAATCAAAGATTCAAATTTCAAGTTCACTTAAGCAAATACAATCTTACCTTGACCCTAGCCCCATTACAACCCATGGATAAGTCCTCTTGATATCTGTATGCATGCACTGAATAATTGTTGATTGTTAAATGACTTGCAAATCTTTGAGAAACAATATTAAAGGAGAATTGAGTGATTAAGCCCTAAATATTGAGCGAATAGAGTGAATACACATTCGGTGAGGGGTTCGATCTCTCAATTTTATGTTCTTGTCCCTTATATTGTATCTTCTTGCAAGTTGCTTGTTGTTTACTTTTGAAAAAAAATCTCAATTAAATTCTTTGGACTTTGATCATAGGGTATTGACTCTTTGCCTTGGCCCTAAGGCTTGTTTTGGATTGGTTGGAACCTTTCGTTTGTTCTTGCCAAACTCCATAGGAAATCATATTGTACATATAGATAGATAGCATTGAGTGTACTTGCATGCATGTAGTTAGTTGTATTGAATAAATTGCTTTCCCCCTTTATCATTCTCCCTTGATTGTGATTAGCATGAGGACATGCTATTGTTTAAGTGTGGGAAAATTGATGAATCCATATTTGACGATATATTTTGGTTTGATTTGGGTGGGTTTCATCACATAAACCCATATTTATTTATGTAAATAGCATGCTTTTGTGTTTTCTCTCTCAATTGTGCCTAATTGTAAAAACATGCTATTTTGAGCTTAAATTAGTGATTTTAATCCTACTTTTATGCCATTCGATGCCATGACATGTTTGTTAAGTAATTTTAGGTCCTAGAGGCAAGTTTGGCAAGGCAAAAGTGGAAGGAAGCATGTATAACAGGAGAAAACATGAAGAAAACAAAGAAGAATCACACATTGGTGTGTGTGTGCGCACTACCCACTGTGCGTACGCACAAGAACCGTAAAATCATGAGTGCGTATGCACGACATCCTGTGCGTGCGCACAAGAAGAAAATCAACATGTGTGCATGCACACACACCTGTGCGTACGCACACGTCCCAGCACGTGACTCACTCAATGGAAATCGCTGGGGGCGATTTCTGGGCCTCCAGAGCCCAGTTTTTGGACTTTCTGAAGCTGATTCTTCCTATATCAATGAAGGCCTCTTTCCTTGTGAAAGGGGGAGAAATTAGCGTTAGTTTAGCATTATGTAGGCTGCTTTCTAGAGAGAGAAGCTCTCCCTTCTCTCTAGAATTTAGGATTCTTAGTTTACTTTCCTAGTAATTTTCCTATTCAATTCTTGTTTTAATCTACTTTCTTCTACCTTTCCTTGTTTTCTTGTCTTAATTTCCTTAACTTATCTTGTTATTTTCTCCATTTTTGCCACTTTTATGTATTTTCACTCTCGTTACTTTAATTTACATTTAATACAATTTTATGTTTCATGTCTCTTTATTGTTTAATTGAGTTGTTATCTTACTTTCCTTGCTTTTGGTAGTTGTAGAATTTATATTTCTTGTTATACTACCATGCTTTATTTTCATGCCTCCCAAGTGTTTGATAAAATGCTTGGGTTGGTTTTAGCCTAGTTTTTCATGCTTGGGTGAACTTGAGTGGTGGATGTCCATTCCACATTGTGTGAGGATTGTTAATTAATTTGGTTTCCCTTGACTCTAAGTGACCCATAAATAGTGTTGACTTAGGACTTAGGGATTGAGATTAATTATGCCTAGTTGACTTATCCTCAATGTAGGGTTGACTAACTGGGATTAATCCACACACAATTACCAAGTTTGTGGTCCACAACTATGATAGCAAGCCTTAATTACCTAATTCTCGCCAAGAGCTCCTTTTACAATTTAAATTTCATTTTCATTGCCTTTACTTGCTTTTCATTTATTTTCTTGTATGCTTTCTTACTCTCTTGCATTTTAATTTCTTGCT
Organism: Arachis duranensis; assembly: GCF_000817695.3. Lineage (NCBI taxonomy): Eukaryota > Viridiplantae > Streptophyta > Magnoliopsida > Fabales > Fabaceae > Arachis > Arachis duranensis. The sequence goes on along the minus strand of NC_029772.3, from coordinate 41,160,498 downwards.
TCTTTCAATCAACCCCCTTTGTTCCCTTATAGGCAATAATGACACTTAATTTTAACACCTAGGGATACGACCCAAGAATTCAAACTCCCGGTTATTGTGTTTTGATTGTTAGCCAATTGTTGGGTTGGGAACTATACTTGCAATGCCGAACTTATTTTGAGATAAATCTCAAAGCCGCTTTGGGCCGTCATCAGTCACCAAAATGGATGCCTTCAAAGGTGTTTTATATTCAATTATTTTAGTTGAAAGAGTAATAAGTGTCTTCTTAACACCTTTCCAAAAAAATCTTTCAATGAACACATGAATATAATTGCAGTTGATAAAAATTACCTAAACATCCAACAAAGTCAGAATTTAAACACCAAATGATCTCCAACTTTAGTTTTTGACTTCATATGTGTGAATATATAATGTTTTGCTATAACAAAATTTTTTTATCTACTATTTTGTGATTCATTCTTAACTGACTGATGAACGGACTTTTGTGTGGTCTAGAATTCACAAATAAAGGCTCGTTGAAAGTACAGCTTCTAAACCAACTAAAATCCTTTCGTACAAAAGATTGTTTGTCACAAGTACAAACCCCTAATAAATAATAACCGAAGTATTTAAACCTCGGGTTGTCTCTCAAGGAATTGCAGGGAGGTGTGCTTATAATTGGTTATGGAAAAGTATATTTTTTAGGGTTTTGGATAAGAGACAAGAAAAGTAAATTGTAGAGAAAATAAAATAATAACAATAAAAGCCTTGACTAGGAGAGATTAATCGGAAGTTCTATCCTTGTTGGATTTTCTCGAGATCAGTTAATAATTGATTGTTGTTTCTACCTAGTTAACCCTTACCGAATAAGGGAAAGTCAAGTAGTTAAGCCAATTTCTATTCACAAGTCCTAATCCTCTCCTTTGGGAAAGATTAGCATTAATAACTAGAAAGCATGCCAACAACTTCAACTTACCAATTAACTCTTGAGTATTCCAACTCAAAGGTCTCCTCTTAATCAACTTTAAGTCAAGTTGGGTGGGAGTCTACTCGGTTAACATGAATGCCATTTTCATAAATCATAAAAGAAGTAAAAAGGGAACATGGTAATTAAAATTAAATGGAAGCAATTAAACAAATAATAAAATTAAATGGAAAAATACTCTTTTCATTAATAAATTAACGGAACATTGAACCTGGAATTGAGAAAAAGAAAAAATCCTAATCCTAAGACCTAGAGAGAAGAGAGAGCCTCTCTCTCTCTAAAAACTACATCTAAAACCTAAAATTCTAAAAGGTGAGAAGTGTATGATGAATTCCCTGGATTCCCCCACTCTGTAGCCTCTAATCTGTATTTTCTGGGCCAAAAAATGGGTCAAAATAGCCCAGAAATCGCCTCTAGTGATTTTTGATACGTCCAGTACGTGCACATGTTGCGTACGCATCGTCCACGCGTACGCGTGGATTGAACTTTCGCCAGGTCACGCGTACGCGTGATCTACACGTGCGCGTTGCCCAACAGCAAGGCAGCTATGGCAAATTATATATCATTGCAAAGCCTCAGATGTTAGCTTTCCAACGCAACTAAAACCGCCTCATTTGGATCTCTGTAGCTCAAGTTATAACTGTTTGAGTGCGAAGAGGTCAGGGCTAACACTTTGCAGTTCCTTCAGCTTCTTGTATTCGTTCCACTTTTGCATGCTTCCTTTCCATCCTCTAATCCATTCATGCCCTGTGATCTCTAAAAACACTTAACACACATATCAAGGCATTGAATGGTAATAAGAAAGGATTAAACATAGCAAAATTAAGACCAAAGAAGCATGTTTTCAATCATAGCACAAAATTAGGAAGGAAAATGTAAAATGTGCGATTTACATGAATAAGTGTGAGAATCCTGGATAAAATCCACTCAATTAAGCACAAGATGTACCACGAAATAGTGGTGCATCAAATCTCCCCACACTTAAATATTAGCATGTCCTCATGCTAAACTCAAGAGAGGTTATAAGAGTGAAGAGGAATGGTAGAAAGTATGAGATGCAACCTATCTGTATGAATGCAACTAAATGCAAATTGTTTCTGTCCACTTGGTTAAAAGTAAACAAGTTCTCCAAGACAAACATAAACCAGATTTCACTAATTCAAATCATACAGTAAAGACAAGTAAACCTGTAAGAAGATAGCTCATGAAAGCTGGGAACATAGAATCAATTATTGAACCCTCACAGAAAGTGTATATGCACTCTAATCTCTCAAATGTCTAGGGTCAATCACTCTACTCTTCTTTAATCATGATTTCTACAATTTTGTTCTTCATCTAACCAATCAACAAGTATTTAGTATACCAATGCAAACATCATGAGGTCTTTTCAAGGTTGTAATAGGGCTAAGGTACGGGTGAGGATATATATATGGCCAAGTGAGCTAAAATATGAATCTTTGATTAACCTAAGCTCTCACCTAACACACATACACACTCTATGTAACTCTAAAATCATGCCTAGCTACCCAAAATTCTCACTTTTGTATTACATACTCATGTATCAACTTTTCTTTAATTTTATCACATATGCATTGATCGTTTATTAATCTTAACATTGGGATAATTTTGTCCCATTATTCACTTATTTATTTAATTATTTGAATTTTTTTTGGTTTTTCTCTTTTTTTTTTCCTTTTTTTTGAAAGCAAACATAACATATCAATGCACATGAGTTTTTAATTTTTCTGGTCTCACATGAGTAAGTACCTAAATTCCCAATATTTTGTCAATAAAACACTGTATACTTTCATCAACCCAAGTTCCCATAGTTCCCCACACTTAACTGACACACAATCTCTAACTTAAGCTAACCAAAGATTCATTTGGGGTAATTACTTGTTTTTCCACTTAAGGCTAGTGATGTGGTAAAATATAGAACAAACGGGGATTAAAAGGCTCAAGGTGGCAAACAAAGGTGATTGAAAGGGTAGGCTATTTGAGATAAGTGAGCTAACAACAAATGATGGCCTCAATCATATGCAAGATGTAAATACACTAAACAATGGACATATAGAATGGAACAAAATATATATTACAATCATAGAGAAGAAAACACACAAGAATAAAAATTTATGGCTAAATAATGTAACCATATAATTAAGCTCAAATCTCATAGGTTGTGTGTTCATAGCTATAATTCATGTTCCAAATTACAATCCTCAAACAATTTAAAAAAAATCAATTTAAATTAGTGAAATATTGTAAAAAGGGTTTTGAAAAGCAACTCATTATTTTAACCAAGCAAGACATACATGTAAACAAACATGCAAATGCAACAACTAACAAAGAAAATAAATGATTGGTGTTGAAAAGAAGGTAACTAACCCACGGAAGTCAGTATCGACCTCCCCACACTTAAAGATTGTACTGTCCTCGGTGCATGCTAAGATGTGCAAGTGGACGGGTTACTCCAACTGACGCTTGTAGATGGAAGCGCCTTAGCTGGAGGTCTCGTGGTTCCTTTCCGTGCCGGTGTCTTGTCAGTGGCCTTCTCTTTTCCTTTCTTGATACCCATGTCTAAAGAAGAAAGAAAAGGAAGAGTGTGAAATATAGACAACTAAGACCGGAAGGGAGAAAATTCCAAGTGATAATGAATGCCAAAGGAAATATGTTAGCCCAACTACATGGTAGCTACAACATGTATGTAAGACATCAATATGGATCAAAAAGGCAATTCATAAAATTAGATGCAAGATGGTAAAAGCATGCAAGTAATGGGCATGAGAAGCATAATTCAAGCATCAATTATTAAATGTGCCAAATTAAAGATCATATGTAATGAAGATAAGTGTGAATAATAATCTCAAATACATGTGGAATCCAACTGTCATGAAAAAGAGGCATACAAGTAAACGAGTAAAAGAAAATAGGATTCAAAGTGCTAGAAAAGCTTTTTCACAAACGTGGTGTGCAAGGTATAATTGGAATGAAAATAATGTAATCCAAATGTATAAGAGAGCCAAATTGAAATATCAATTGTCAAATCAGTCCTCATAAATTCCACAAGCTCAAAATAATAAAATAGTACCCAAATAAAATTCCAACATCAGCATAAAAATGCATGAGAAGAAACCATAGATAACTAAGGCAACATGAAATAAATAAATGCAATAATGGAAAGAAGGGAGACAGAATAGATGGGGAAAAGGAAAAGAAGGGGAAAGGAGAGAAGAAAGGAGAAGGGAATGAGAAACGGGACGTGACGCGTAAGCCTGCATCACGTGTACGCGTGAAAACTAAGTTGGCCCTGCGACGCGTAAGCGTCGCCCACGCATACGCGTGGGTGGTCTGAAAGGGAAAGGACGCGCACGCGTCAGGGACACGTACGCGTGGGTGATTTTGTGCCTCTAGCATAGTGCCAGCCCCAGACCATCACAACTCTCTGTTCAGCACATTTTTAGGCTGATTTTTCATGATCACGCGTGCGCATCAGGGACGCGTATGCGTGGAGGGCTGAAATCGCAAGCGATGCGTACGCGTGAGGGATGCGTACGCGTGGTCTTGCTTGTGCGCCAGGCACGTGTCCAGCACCACTCCTGCCCAACTTTATGTTCAATTCTTTTGTTGCACGCACACACATATGACGTGTACGCGTCGTGTGCTCTTTTTTATGCAATATGCAAAATGCAGCATGCAAATGAATATGCAGAAATTATGAATGAAAAACTTGTGAAAATAAAATAAAATAAAATAAAAGTAATAATAAAAATGAAAGATCATACCATGGTGAGTTGTCTCCCACCTAGCACTTTTAGTTAAAGTCCTTAAGTTGGACATATGGTGAGCTCCTTGTCATGGTGGCTTGTGCTTGAACTCATCTTGAAACTTCCACCAATGCTTGGACTTCCAATAAGCTCTATCGATACCAGGTAAATTTCTCAAGCTTTGATGGAGTTCTTCACAAGCTTTGAGCTCCCAAGATTGATCCTCATGTATTCCGAGATCCCAAATCTTGATTCTACACCTATCTGCAAGTTGATTATCATGGTTCCATCCGGGTGGTAAGTAATCCGAATTCTCACTAAGGCATCCAAACAGCTTTCTAGACCCATCCATTCGGGCTCCACACCAACACTTGTACTCCAGTGTGGAATGCGGAACCTTATTGAACCTTGCTTGACAACTCTTACCACTAACCATCTCTCTCTTACTCTCATAGCCACAAAGAGCTCTAAGTTGCCCATCCGTCTCAAGCAAAACATATTCAAGTGGGCTAATTAAGCTTAGAGATGAAAGATTTACCCACTTGAATAAAGGAATGGATGGTGATGGCTTTGGGGAAGAGGTCTCCAACAACTTTGGTAAGGTGATTTTCAGCTCTATTCCCTTGGGCTCTTCCTTGACAATTTTCACCTCTCTGTAAGCCTCTTCAACTTCAACCGCTTCCTCTTAGTAGCTTTCTCCCAATTCAATCTCTTCTGCATTGCCTACCAAGAGCATGGGAGGCTGTGCTTCTTCTTCTTTAATCTCCAACTCGTGATCAACCTCTACAAAGTCTTCAACCATGATCTGCCTTGGAGGTTGTACACCCTCCTCAACATCAACATCAAACACCTTGGAAGGAGGCTCTATGACTGGACTTTCCAATGGAGGATCAGCATCTCCTAAGTCTGCAACCACTTCTTCCTTTTCAATAATTGCTGCTTTGTCCAGTTGTTTAAGTATAAAATCGTACTTCTCCTTGATGATTTCCTTTCCATGACAACTCCCTTCAACTACTCTTTCATCTTCAAGGGTCTCTCCTACCTTCACCTTTAGGGCCTCCTCGAGCTTCTTATGAAGTATGAATTCATGAAGATGATCCCTTCTCTCTTGTTCCATGTCAATAGCATAATTGGAATCATCTTGCTCTTGGATTGATGGATGTGGGTGCTCTTCTATGGAGAATGGTGATGGGATGGAAAGATCATTATGTGGTTGAAGAGGAAGTGCACTAGAGCTTGAGGGTTGAATATTGAAGGTGGAAGGTTGGTCCATGCAGGATATAAGATGTTGGAGTTTAGAGGTGAGACCAATGAGAGAGGTAAGTGTGTTCTTCATGTAGGTTTGGGATGGATAGGAGGGTTCATTTGTTGGGAGAAATGGCTCATAATACGGAGTTGGTTCTTCTTGATAAGGATATGGAGATGATGAATATTGAGGTGGTGGTTATGGGTATGGTTCATATGGTGGTTGGTGTGGTGGATAAAGATTAGGGTCATATGGAGGTGATGGTGGAAATAGGCTTGTGAGTATGGTGGTTCAGAGTTATGTTGAGGGGGTGGTTCATAAGCATATGGTGGGGCTTGTTGGTAACTACAAGGGGGTCCACCATATCCATCATCTTGGTACGCACCCTAGAATGGCTCTTGACCATAGTAATTTGGTGGAGGTTGGTTGTCATGAAAGGGTCCACCATAACTATTGTCTGGATATGCATCATAGAATGGTTGTTGGTTATAGTAGCACATTGGAGGGGATTGTTGCCGAGAAGGTTGATCAAATCCTTGTGGCTCCTCCCATCTTTGATTATTCCAACCTTGATGCGTGTTCTCATTATAGCTTCCATTCCTTACAACAACATTGGAACCAAACTTAAAGCCAGAGGGGTGAGAATTCATAGTAGTTAATAAAAATTAAAAACACAAAAATAGAAAAACGAGAACAAATAAACAAGCAAAAGCAAATATTTACAATAACCTATAATAAGGCACACGTTTGCAATTCTCCGGCAACGGCGCCAAAAATTGACGTACAAAAAATCACCGATCAAGAGTTTATAGAGAAAACAGTGTTGCAAGTATAGCTCTTAACCAATGAAGATACCGCGTATCAATTTAAAAGAGTTGTCATAAAAATTAGAAATAAAAAGCCTTGACCGGGGGTAGATTAATTGGAAGTTCTATCCCTGTTGGAATTTCTCAAGTGTAGCTTCAAGATGTTGTTATTTTCACTTAGTTAACCCTTACTAAATAAAGGAAAATCAAGTGATTGAGCTAACTCTTATTTACAAGTCCTAATCCTCTCCCTTGGGAAGAATTAGCATTAGTAAATATAGAATTAGCCAATAACATCCAAATTAACTAATCGCTTGGACATTCCAACTCAAGGGTCTCCTTTTAATCAACCCCCAAGTCAAGTGGGAGTTCTACTCCATTGACATGAATATAACTTTCACAGAATTAAGAGAGGAATAAAAGTGAGACATGATAAACAATAACTAAAAATTAATTAAAAGTAAAAATAGTTCTTGCATTAATAAATTCTAAAAACAATCCAATTGTAACTCTGAATAAGGATTCAGGATATGGAAGAGTAAGGGACAAAGGAAACAAACTGGAATAAATGAAACTTCAACGGAGGTAGCAACTCTTCTCAATATCCCAATCAACAACAAAAAGCAATAAAATTCAAATAACTATGATTGTGAAGAAACCTAGAGGAAGAAGTGGAAAATCTCTCTCTATATCCAAAAACTAAAACTAAAACTATGCAGAATGAGAATGTCCTCTGAGTCCCTCCTGTTCCCTGGCTCTAGTTTGTATTTCTGGGCTAAAAACTAGGTCTAAAACTGGCCCGAAATCACCCCCAGCAATTTTCTACAACTGCTGTACGTCGCGCATGTCACGCGTACGCGTCACTCACGCGTGCGCATCGTTTGGCGATTTTTCTTGTCACGCGCACGCGTCAAGCACGCGCACGCGTCGTTGAGAAAACTTTAATTCACGCGCACGTGTGAGCGTTGCTCCTCACTGATTGTCTCCTTTATTTCTTGTGCTCCTTCCATTTTTGCAAGCTTCCTCTCCATCCTCCAAGCCATTCCTGCCCTGTAAAGCCTGAAAACACTTAACACACAGATCACGGCATCAAATTGTATAGAGATGGATAAAAATCTACAATTTAAAGGCTCTGGAAGCAAGTTTTTAATCATAGTATTAAATCAGGAAGGCAAACGTATAACATGCTAATTACATGAGTAGGTGTAGGAGAAAGGTGATAAAAACCACTCAGTTCAACATAAGATAAACCATAAAATAGTGGTTTATCAACCTTCCCACACTTACACATTAGCACGTCCTCATGCTAAGCTTCTAAGAGATCAAAAAGAATGAGTAGGGACTCTAGGACTCATGCAATGCAATGCAACCTATACATATGAATGCAACTATATGATGAAATGTCTACACCTACTTGGTTAAGAAAATAAACAAGTTCTTCAAGACAAACAGAAATCAAATTCCACTAATTCAAATCACACAATAAGAGACAAGTAAACTTGTAAGGAGATAGCTCATTGATGAGCGGATAATTTGTACGCATTTTGGCATTGTTTTTAGTATGTTTTTAGTATGTTTTAGTTAGTTTTTATTATATTTTTATTATTTTTTAGTTAGAATTCACTTTTTTGGACTTTACTATGAGTTTGTGTGTTTTTCTATGATTTCAGGTATTTTCTGGCTGAAATTGAGGGATCTGAGCAAAAATCTGATTCAAAGGCTGAAAAGGACTGCAGATGTTGTTGGATTCTGACCTCCCTGCACTCGAAGTGGATTTTCTGGAGCTATAGAAGCCCAATTGGAGCGCTCTTAACTGCGTTGGAAAGTAGACATCCTGGGCTTTCCAGCAATGTATAATAGTCCATACTTTGCCCGAGATTTGATGGCCCAAACAGGCGTTCCAAGTCAGCTCAAGAATTCTGGCGTAAAACGCCGGAACTGGCACAAGAATGGGAGTTAAACGCCCAAACTGGCACAAAAGCTGGCGTTTAACTCCAAGAAGAGTCTCTACACGAAAAT
>NC_029772.3:41149359-41151610 GCF_000817695.3 Arachis duranensis | reverse complement strand
ATTTTATGTCATTTACTCATCTTTGTAAACCCTAAGCTACTAGTTCTCTACAAATAGGACCTTTTGCTATTGTATTAGACACTTGGTAGCTATCTTTGAGTAGTCTTATGCTATCTTAGATCATGGGGGCTGGCCTCTCGGCCATGCCTAGACCTTGTTCTTATGTATTTTCAACGATGGAGTTTCTACACACCATAGATTAAGGTATGGAGCTCTGCTGTACCTCGAATATTAATGCAATTACTATTGTTCTTCTATTCAATTCAGCTTATTCTTGTTCCAAGATATCACTTGTTCCTCAACTTGATGAAGGTGATGATCCATGACACTCATCATCATTCTCACCTATGAACGTGTGCCTGACAACCACCTCCGTTCTACCTTAGATTGAGTGGATATCTCGTGACAGAGCGCGTTGAACATTTTCACTGAGAGGACGGGACTGTAGCCATTGACAATGGTGATGCCCAACATACAGCTTGCCATGGAAAGGAGTAAGAAGGATTGGATGAAGACAGTAGGAAAGCAGAGAGACGGAAGGGACAAAGCATCTCCATACGCTTATCTGAAATTCTCACCAATGAATTGCATAAGTATCTCTATCTTTATTTTATGCTTTATTCATAAATCATTCATAACCATTTGAATCTGCCAGACTGAGATTTACAAGATGACCATAGCTTGCTTCATACCAACAATCTCCGTGGGATCGACCCTTACTCGCGTAAGGTTTATTACTTGGACGACCCAGTGCACTTGCTAGTTAGTTGTGCGAAGTTGTGATAAAGAGTTGAGATTGCAATTGAGCGTACCATGTTGATGGCGCAATTTATGATCACAATTTTGTGCACCACTCATGAAATCCAGGAACATAGAGTCGAGCTTGAACCCTCACTAGGAGCGTATATGCACTCTAGTCACTCAGGTGTATAGGGTAATTGATGAGCGGATAATTTATACGCTTTTTGGCATTGTTTTTAGGTAGTTTTTAGCATGATCTAGTTACTTTTAGGGATGTTTTTATTAGTTTTATGATAAATTCACATTTCTAGACTTTGCTATGAGTTTGTGTGTTTTTCTGTGATTTCAGGTATTTTCTGGCTGAAATTGAGGAACCTGAGCAAAACTCTGACAAGAGGCTGACAAAGGACTGCTGATGCTGTTAGAATCTAACCTCCCTGCACTCAAAATGAATTTTCTGGAGATACAGAACTCCAAATAGCGCGCTCTTAACAGCGTTAGAAAGTAGACATCTAGAGCTTTCCAGCAATATATAATAGTCCATACTTTATTCTAGATTTGATGACGTAAACCGGCGCTCAACGCCAGTTCTATGCTGCATTCTGGAGTCAAACGCCAGAAACATGTCACAAACCAGAGTTGAACGCCCAAAACACGTTACAACTTGGCGTTCAACTCCAAGAGAAGCCTCAGCTCGTGGATAGATCAAGCTCAGCCCAAGCACATACCAAGTGGGCCCCGAAAGTGGATTTATGCATCAATTACTTACCTATGTAAACCCTAGTAGCTAGTTTAGTATAAATAGAACTTTTAACTAGTCTATGAGACATCGTGGTTAGCTTGGTTCGATACTTTTTCTTTTGATCATTCGGTCTTGTGACCACGTTTGGGGGCTGGCCATTTGGCCATGCCTGGACCTATCACTTATGTATTTTCAACGGTGGAGTTTCTACACACCATAGATTAAGGATGTGGAGCTCTGCTGTACCTCAAGTTTCAATGCAATTACTACTATTTTCTATTCAATTCGATTTATTCCTGTTCTAAGATATTTGTTGCACTTCAACTTGATGAATGTGATGATCCATGACACTCATCATCATTCTCACCTATGAACGCGCGTGACTGACAACCACTTCCGTTCTACCTTAGACCGGGCGCATATCTCTTGGATTCCTTGATTAGAATCTTCGTGGTATAAGCTAGAATTGATGGCGGCATTCATGGGAATCCGGAAAGTCTAACCTTGTCTGTGGTATTCCGAGTAGGATTCCGGGATTGAATGACTGCGACGAGCTTCAAACTCCTGAAGGCTGTGCGTTAGTGACAGACACAAAAGAATCACGGGATTCTATTCCAACCTGATTGAGAACCGACAGATGATTAGCTGTGCTGTGACAGAGCATTTGGACCATTTTCACTGAGAGATTTTACATAAGTATTTCTATCCTATTTTATTTATCTTTTAATTATCTAATCCAATCACATTTGAATCAGCCTGACTGAGATC
>NC_029772.3:41137521-41149174 GCF_000817695.3 Arachis duranensis | reverse complement strand
TTGGAGCCATTGTTGATGATCACAATTTTGTCCACCAAGTTTCTGGGGCCGTTGCCGGGGATTGTTCGAGTATGGACAACTGACGGTTCATCTTGTTGCTCAGATTAGGTAATTTTCTTTTCACAAACTTTTCAAAAATCTTTCAAAAAAAATTTTTATTCCTATTTTCAAATTTTTTTAAAATATATCATTCTATGGCTTCAAAACATTTAAGAATGGATTCCAGAGTTTCATGAAGCATGTTGAATCCTGGCTGGCTGCAAAGCCATATTCAAACTCCTTTGGAATTGGTCTTCAACAAATCACCACAATGCATGTAATTCCATCCTAAAGCTGACTGGCTATTAAGCCATGTCCAACCCTTTGATTGGAGCTTTGGGCTAATATTGAAAGATTCCTGGAATTCTTCTTAAAGATTTTGAATTTCTTATTTTCTTTTTCCTATATGTTTTTCGAAAAAATAAAATAAAATACAAAAAAAAATCATAAAATCATAAAAACCAAAAATATTTTGTGTTTCTTGTTTGAATCTTGAGTCAATTTTTAAGTTTGGTGTCAATTGCATGCTTTAAAAATTTTTTCTTGCATTTTTCGAAAATTCATGCATTCATGGTGTTCTTCACGATCTTCAAATTGTTCTTGACAAGTCTTCTTGTTTGATCTTGATGTTTTCTTGTTTTGTGTTGTATGTTGTTTTTTATATGCATTTTTGCATTCATAGTGTCCATGCATTAAAGAATTCTAAGTTTGGTGTCTTGCATGTTTTCTTTGCATTGAAATTTTTTCAAAAATATGTTCTTGATGTTCATCATGACATTCATAGTGTTCTTGCATGCATCATGAGTTTTGATTCATAATTTTCATGTTGTGAGTCATTTTTGTTGTTTTTCCCTCTCATAATTAAAAATTCATAAATAAATATCTTTTCCTTAATTTTCTCATAATTTTCGAAAATTTGAGTTGACTTAGTCAAAAATTTTTAAAATTAGTTGTTTCTTACAAGTCAAATCAAATTTTCAATTTTAAAAATCTTATCTTTTCAAAATCTTTTTCAAAAATTAAATCTTTTTTTATTTTTTTAATTTTCGAAAATCTTTTTAAATATTTTTCAAAAATCTTTTTCTTAATTCTATCTTGATTTTCGAAAATTATACTAACAAGTAATATGATTGATTCAAAAATTTGAAGTTTGTTACTTTCTTGTTAAGAAAGGTTCAATCTTTAAATTCTAGAACCTATCTTTTAGTTTCTTGTTAGTTAAGTAATTAATTTTAATTTTAAAAATTAAATCTTTTCCAACCATATCTTTTTAATCATATCTTTTTATCATATCTTTTTCAAAATTTCATCTTTTTCAAAAATTTGATTTCAAAATATCTTATCTAACTTCTTATCTTCTTATCTTTTCAAATTTGACTTTAATATCTTTTTCAACTAACTATTTAACTTTTGTTTGTTTCTTATCTTTTTCAAAACCACCTAACTACTTTTCCCTCTTTAATTTTCGAAAATATCTCATCTCTTTTTCAAAATTTCTTTTTAATTGTTTTAAATTTTAATTTTAATTATATCTTATCTTTAATTTTCGAAAATCATTAACTACTTTTTTGAAATTATTTTCGAATTCTCCCTCTCTTCTCTTCTTCTTTATATATTTATTTATTTACTAACACTTCTCTTCACTTCTCTTCATCTCTAATCACTGCCTCTATCCTCACCCTTGTGATTGGATTCTCCACTCTTATTCCTTTCTTCTTCTACTAATAATAAGGAAAAAGACATCTTTGTTGAAGCTGATCCAGAACATGAAAGGACTCTGAAAAGGAAACTAAGAGAAGCTAAATTACAACAATCCAGAGGCAACCTTTCTGAAATTTTCGAACAAGAGAAGGAGATGGCAGCCGAACCCAACAACAATAATACAAGGAGGATGCTTGGTGAGTTCACTAAACCAACGTCCAAGTTTGATGGAAGAAGCATCTCAATTCCTGCCATTGGAGCAAACAATTTTGAGCTGAAACCTCAATTAGTTGCTCTAATGCAACAGAACTGCAAGTTTCATAGACTTCCATCTGAAGATCCTTACCAGTTTTTAACTGAGTTCTTGCAGATTTGTGAGACTGTTAAGACGAATGGAGTAGATCTTAAAGTCTATAAGCTCATGCTTTTCCCTTTTGCTGTAAGAGACAGAGCTAGAACATGGTTGGACTCACAACCTAAAGATAGCCTGGACTCCTGGGATAAGCTGGTCACGGCCTTCTTGGATAAATTCTTTCCTCCTCAAAATCTGAGCAAGCTTAGAGTGGATGTTTAGACCTTCAAGCAAAAAGATGGTGAATCCCTCTATGAAGCTTGGGAAAGATACAAGCAGATGACCAAAAAGTGTCCTTCTGACATGTTTTCAGAATGGACCATATTAGATATATTCTATTATGGTCTATCTGAGTTTTTTAAAATGTCATTGGACCACTCTGCAGGTGGATCCATTCACCTAAAGAAAACGCCTGCAGAAGCTCAGGAACTTATTGACATGGTTGCAAATAACCAATTCATGTACACTTCTGAGAGGAATTCCGTGAATAATAGAACGCCTCAGAGGAAGGGATTTCTTGAAATTGATGCTCTGAATGCCATATTGGTTCAGAACAAAGTATTGACTCAGCAAGTCAACATGATTTCTCAAAGTCTGAATAGATGGCAAAATGCATCCAACAGTACTAAAGAGACAGCTTCTGAAGAAGCTTATGATCCTAAAAACCCTGCAATGGCAGAGGTTAGCTACATAGGTGAACCTTATGGAAACACCTATAATTCATCATGGAGAAATCATCTAAATTTCTCATGGAAGGATCAACAAAAGCCTCAACAAGGCTTTAATAATGGTGGAAGAAACAGGCACAGTAATAACAAGCCTTTTCTATCATCTTCTCAGCAACAGACAGAGAATTCTGAGCAGAGCCCTTCTAATTTAGCAAACTTAGTCTCTGATCTGTCAAAGGCCACTTTAAGTTTCATGAATGAGACAAGATCCTCCATTAGAAATTTGGAGGCACAAGTGGGCCAGCTGAGTAAGAAAGTCATTGAAACTCCTCCCAGTATTCTCCCCAGCAATACAGAAGAGAATCCAAAAGGAGAGTGCAAGGCCATTGATGTAATCAATATGGCCGAATGCACAAAGGAGGAGAAGGACGAAAATCCTAGTGAGGAAGACCTCCTGGGACGTCTCTCAAGCAGGAAGGAGTTCCCTATTGAGGATCCAAAGGAATCTGAGGCTCATATAGAGACCATAGAGATTCCACTAAATCTCCTTCTACCATTCATGAGCTCTGAAGACTATTCTTCCTCTGAAGAGGATGAAGATGTAACTGGAGAGCAAGTTGCTCAATATCTAGGAGCCATCATGAAGCTAAATGCCAAGTTATTTGGTAATGAGACTTGGGAAGGTGAACCTCCCTTGCTCATTAGTGAACTTGATACATGGGTTTAGCAAACTCTACCTCAAAAGAAACAAGATCCTGGGAAATTCTTAATACCCTGTACCATAGGCACCATGACCTTTGAAAAAGCTATGTGTGACCTAGGGTCAGGCATAAATCTTATGCCACTCTTTGTAATAGAGAAGCTGGGGATCATTGAGGTACAGCCTGCCTTATTCTCATTACAATTGGCAGACAAGTCAGTAAGACAAGCTTATGGATCAGTAGAGGACGTGTTGGTAAAGGTTAAAGGCCTTTACATTCCTACTGATTTTATAATCTTAGACACTAGGAAGGAGGAGGATGAATGCATCATCCTTAGAAGACCTTTCCTAGCCACATCAGAAGCTGTGATAGATGTTAACAGAGGAGAATTAGTCCTTCAATTAAATGGGGACTACCTTGTGTTTAAGGCACACGGCTATCCTTCTGTAACAAGAGAGAGTAAGCATGCAGAGCTTCTCTCAATACAGAGTCAAACAGAGCCCCCACAATCAAACTCTAAGTTTGGTGTTGAACCCCCATATCCAAACTCTAAGTTTGGTGTTGGGAGTCCACAACATTGACCTGATCACCCGTGAGGCTCCATGAGAGCCCGCTGTCAAGCTATTGACATTAAAGAAGCGCTTGTTGGGAGGCAACCCAATTTTTATTTATCTAATTTTATTTTTATTGTTATTTTGTGTTTTAGTAGGTTCATGATCATGTGAAGCCACGAAAAATATCAAAATTAAAAACAGAATCAAAAACAGCAGAAGAAAAATCACACCCTGGTGGAAGGACTTACTAGCGTTTAAACGCCAGTAAGGAGCATCTGGCTGGCGTTCAACACCAGAACAGAGCATGGATCTGGCGCTGAACGCCAGAAACAAGCAACATCCTGGCGTTTGAATGCCAGGAATATGCCCAGAGGAAAGCTGGCGCTGAACGCCAGTAACAAGCATGGAACTGGCGTTCAACACCAGAAACATGCTACACATGGGCACTGAACGCCCAGAACGTGCACCACTTCGGCGTTTAAACGCCAGAATGGTATGCTAAGGCATTTTACATGCCTAATTGGTGCAGGGATGTAAATCCTTGACACCTCAGGATCTGTGGACCCCACAGGATCTCCACCTAACATATTCCCACATTACCTCCTAATTAATCCTATAACACACTTTCCCAAAAACCCTTTGACGTTAGGATTTTTGCCAGTAAAGAATTTCATAAAAGTAGTCGCGTTGTAGATATAGTCTCTAAACCGACAGAAATCTCTTCGTACAAACGTTTTGGTTGTCATAAGTAACAAACCCCTTTAAAATTGATAACCGAGTATTTAAACCTCGGGTCGTCTTCTCAAGAAATTGTAGGGAGGTATGTTCTTATTATTGGCTATAAAAAAGTAAAATTGGGGTTTTGGAAGTAAGGTGGGAATATATTATATGACAAGTAAATTAAAATAACAGTAAAATAAACTTTTGGCAAGGTATAAAGACTGGAAGTCTTATCCTAGTTATCCTTATCAATTATAAAGAGAATTGGATTCTTCTCCCACTTTGTTAACCTCTAACTATGAAGGTAAGTTAAGTGGATGAATTAATTCGAATCCTCAAGTCCTAGTCTTTTCTTGGGAAAGGCTAGAGTTATTGGAATATGAATTAATGAAATAAAGAAATCCAATTTTCAATCAATAATGAGTTCGATAACTCCAGGGTCACCAATTATTTAATCAAAGCCAAAAGGGGAACAGAAAAATCCAAATTATTTATATAAATAAAAGACAGCAGTCATCAATCTAAAATATCTCAAATAACATTAATCAAGAAAATCAATCTAAACATGGAACATTGAAAAATAAATAAAAATAAAGAACCTCAGATTGAGAGTCACTCCTAAAACTAAGAGAAGTCCTAAATCCTAATCCTAAGAGAGAGGAGAGAACCTCTCTCTGTGAAAACTACATCTAAAATAATAAAAAGAGAATTATGAGTGCCTCTGAAGTCTACTCTGAATGGATGCAATCCCTCTACTTTATAGCCTTTAATCTGAGTTTTTTGGGCCGAAAACTGGGTCGAAAATAGCCCAGAAATCGCTGGAGAAGAAATCTGCCACGCTGGTTTTTTCGTCACTGCGACGCGGCCGCATGGAGCACGCGGTCGCATCGCCTAGCATCAAGGACACTATGACATATTATATATCAAATGGAAGCCCCGGACGTTAGCTTTCCAACGCAACTGGAACCGTGTCATTTGGACCTCTGTAGCTCAAGTTATGGTCGTTTTAGTGCGAGAGGGTCAGGCTGACAGCTTTGCAATTTCTCCAACTTCTTGTATTCCTTCCACTTTTGCAAGCTTCCTTTCCATCCTCCAAGCCATTCCTGTCCTATATTATCTGAAAACACTTAACACACATATCAAGGCATCTAATGGTCATAAGAGAGGATTAATAATAAGCAAATATAAGATCAAAGAAGCATGTTTTCAATCATAGCACAAAATCAGGAAGGAAAATGTAAAACATGCGAATTGTATGAATAAGTGAGTAAAGAGTTGATAAAAACTACTCAATTGAGCATAAGATAAACCATAAAATAGTGGTTTATCAACATCCCCACACTTAAACAATAGCATGTCCTCATGCTAAACTCAAGAAAAACTATAAAGAGATGAAGAGGAATGATAGAATGTATGAGATGCAACCTATGAATGCAACTAAATGCAACATGCTTCTACCTCCACCTAACATAAACAATCCATGTAATCATAATACAACATCTAACCATCCATTAACCATGTTTTCCACATATTCATGCATTCTAATTTCAAGTACAACTCATATACATTGCTTTCACCACTTACTTTAGGACATTTTGTCCCCTTATCACTTATTTTGCTCTTTCTTTTTTTTTTCATAATTATTTATATATTATATTTTTTTTTGTTTTTCTCAATGCATATGATTAATTTATTGAATGCATGAACATGTCCTAAACATTTCTTTCACATTTTCTGAAAATTCTAACATACTCAATTCTCAAACCAGATGTTTCCAAATTCACTTTCCCACACTTAATTCATGAGCACTCTCATTAGTCTAAGCTAACCAAGGATTCAAATTAAGGATATTATTGCTTTCCGCTTAGAGTTAATGATGTGCTAAAGTAAAGAATAAAGGGGTATAATAGGCTCAACATTGGTTTGCAAGGGATAATGAATGAAGAACAAATAGGTAAAATAGGGTCAAATTGGTTTGCAAGGGATAATGGAGGGTTAAGGCTATATGGGTATGTAAGCTCAGTGAAACAAGGCCTCAATCATATAAGTGCATGCATACATTAAACAATGGAAATATAGAATTAAGCAAGACAAAGATCATAGTTTTAGAGAGAAAAATACACACTAAAACAAAATTTTGGTTGATAAAATGCAACCAATTCAAATAGGCTCAAAATCTCACAGGTTTTGTGTGTCCGAACTCTAAACCATGTTCCAAAATAATATTTCTTCAAACAAGTGTAACATTAAATTTTATTCAAATTAGTGAATGCTCTAAAAGGTTTCTTGAAAAAAAATATTACTTTAACCAAATGGTAAAATATGCAAAAATCAAACAAGTATGCAAATGCAACAACTAATCTACAAAGAAAATTTAAACATTGGTGTTTGAGACAAGAAAGTACTAACCCATAGAGATCGGTATCGACCTCCCCACACTTAAAGATTGCACCGTCCTCGGTGCATGCTGAGATGTGCAGGTGGATGGGCTGTTCTAACTGATGCTTTTCTTCAAGATTTTGCAGATGGACTTGTTTGTCTCCCCATGTAAATGTCTTCCGGTTCCCCTCCGGGTGGCCATCCTGAAAGAAAAACGGAAAAAAAGTAACCCAGAAATAAAGATAAGAAAATAAATAAAGTATGGGTGGGTTAATGCCAAATGATAAGGGTCTCATTTACATGGAAGCTTCAACATGTACGTGAGAAAACAATAGAAGCCATGGCATGCCAGTGGTACAAAATTTGTAACATAGGGGAGGAGAGTGGATAATGAAAGTATCAATACAAGTTCATGCCAATGCAAATGGAGTGCAAGTATCATAAAAGATTGGCATTGGCAAATAATTAATATCATCCCACAGTGTAAAACAAGTTACCAAAATAAATTCAAGAAAAGATGCAACGCTTGAATAAGAAAAATTTTTAACACCAATAAAAATTCAGAAAAGGAAATAAAAATATGCACAATTTTAAAATGCAATGAATGAAATATGCAAATAAATAAAATGAAAGATAAGAAGAATGAGAAGGGAAAGAAGTGAGTAAGAAAGGAGGGAGGAAATGAAGTAAAATAGGATGAAGGTGAAAAAGAATGAGAAGTGAAAGAAATAAAGTAAGAAAGAAAGAAGAAAGAAGAAAAGATAGAAGAAATTAGGATTGGGGAAGAAAAGATAAGATATTTGGCAAAATTATGTAAGCTGTGCGGCGCAGCGACGCGGATGCGTGGAACACGCGGTCGCGCGACTTGTGCTGGTACTGATTGACGTGATCGCGTCGGTCACACGGTCGCCTAACACAATTCATGCTACTGGCGCGAGGGCAGCCTCGCGCTCGCACAACTCTCTATTCAAATTATTATTAGTGCCAAATTTTAAGTGACGCGATCGCATGGGGCATGCGATCGCGTGAGTGGGCTCTAGAAGAATGTGACACGGTCGCGTGGGTCACGCGGCCGCGTGGATAGAATTGTGCGTTTAGCACCAATCCGGCACCACTCTACCACAATAATTGGTTGTGCACCCTTTTACGTCGAAATCTTGGTCACGCGGCCGCGTGGGGCACGCAGTCGCGTGGGTGGCCATTATTCCCATATGACACGGTCGCGTCAGCGACGCGGTCGCGTGGGACGATTTGTGCCATTGGCACGCCTCCAGCCACACTCTCGCATGGGACGATTTGTGCCATTGGCCATTATTCCCAACCAACGGCGCCATTTTGACGTTAGGATTTTTGCTAGTAAAGAATTTCATAAAAACAGTCGCGTTGTAGATAAAGTCTCTAAACCGATAGAAATCCCTTCGTACAAACGCTTTGGTTGTCACAAGTAACAAACCCCTTTAAAATTGATAACCGAGTATTTAAACCTCGGGTCGTCTTCTCAAGGAATTGCAGGGAGGTATGTTCTTATTATTGGCTATAAAAAAGTAAAATTGGGGTTTTGGAAGTAAGGTGGGAATATATTATATGACAAGTAAAATAAAATAACAGTAAAATAAACTTTTGGCAAGATATAAAGACTGAAAGTCTTATCCTAGTTATCCTTATCAATTATAAAGAGAATTGGATTCTTCTCCCACTTTGTTAACCTCTAACTATGAAGGTAAGTTAAGTGGATGAATTAGTTCGAATCCTCAAGTCCTAGTCTTTCCTTGGAAAAGGCTAGAGTTATTGGAATATGAATTAATGAAATGAAGAAATCCAATTTTCAATCAATAATGAGTTCGATAACTCCAGGGTCACCAATTATTTAACCAAAGCCAAGAGGGGAACAGAAAAATCCAAATTATTTATATAAATAAAAGACAGCAGTCATCAATCTAAAATATCTCAAATAACATTAATCAAGAAAATCAATCTAAACATGGAACATTGAAAAATAAATAAAAATAAAGAACCTGGGATTGAGAGTCACTCCTAAAACTAAGAGAAGTCCTAAATCTTAATCCTAAGAGAGAGGAGAGAACATCTCTCTCTGAAAACTACATCTAAAATAATAAAAAGAGAATTATGAGTGCCTCTGAAGTCTACTCTGAATGGATGCAATCCCTCTACTTTATAGCCTTTAATCTGAGTTTTCTGGGCCGAAAACTGGGTCGAAAACAGCCCAGAAATCGCTGGAGAAGAAATCTGCCACGCTGATTTTTTCGTCACTGCGACGCGGCCGCATGGAGCACGCGGTCGCGTCGCCTAGCGTTAGGGCCACTATGGCGTATTATATATCAAATCGAAGCCCCGGACGTTAGCTTTCCAACACAACTAGAACCGTGTCATTTGGACCTATGTAGCTCAAGTTATGGTCGTTTTAGTGCGAGAGGGTCAGGCTGACAGCTTTGCAGTTTCTCCAACTTCTTGTATTCCTTCCACTTTTGCATGTTTCCTTTCCATCCTCCAAGCCATTCCTGCCCTATAATATCTGAAAACACTTAACACACATGTCAAGGCATCTAATGGTCATAAGAGAGGATTAATAATAAGCAAATATAAGATCAAAGAAGCATGTTTTCAATCATAGCACAAAATCAGGAAGGAAAATGTAAAACATGCGAATTGTATGAATAAGTGAGTAAAGAGTTGATAAAAACTACTCAATTGAGCATAAGATAAACCATAAAATAGTGGTTTATCACCCTTCACCAATCACCTCAATCTCTCTTCCCAATTACCCCCTTCACCACTCACATCCATCCACTCTTCCCCATAAACCCCACCTACCTTCAAATTCAAATTTCTTTCCCACCCAAACCCACCCTAAATAGCCGAACCCATTCCCTCTCCCCTCCCTATATAAACCCTTCCATTCTCCTTCATTATCACACAACACAACCCCCTCTTATATACCTTGGCCGAATACACCTCTCCCCCTCTCCTCCATATTTTCTTCTTTTTCTTCTTCTTTTCGTTCTTCTCTTGCTCGAGGGAGAGCAATATTTTAAGTTTGGTGTGGTAAAAGCATAAGCTTTTTATTTTTCCATTACCATTGATGGCACCTAAGGCCGGAGAATCCTCTAGAAAAGGGAAAGGGAAGACAAAAGCTTCCACCTCCGAGTCATGGGAGATGGAAAGATTCATCTCCAAAGCCCATCAAAACCACTTCTATGATGTTGTGGCCAAGAAGAAGGTGATCCCCGAGGTCCCTTTCAAGCTCAAGAAAAATGAGTACCCGGAGATCCGACATGAGATCCAAAGAAGAGGTTGGAAAGTTTTAACCAACCCCATCCAACAAGTCAGAATCTTAATGGTTCAAGAGTTCTATGCCAATGCATGAATCACTAGGAACCATGATCAAAGTAAGAACCCGAACCCAAAGAATTATCTTACAATGGTTCGAGGAAAACACTTAGATTTTAGTCTGAAAAATGTGAGGCTGGCGTTCAACTTACCCATGATGCAAGGAGATGCACGCCCTTACACTAGAAGAGTCAACTTTAATCAAAGATTGGACCAAGTCCTTATGGACATATGTGTGGAAAGAGCTCAATGGAAAAGAGACTCCAAAGGCAAGCCGGTTCAACTAAGAAGACTGGACCTCAAGCCGTGGCTAGATGATGGTTGGAGTTCATTCAACGCTCCATCATCCCCACTAGCAACTGATCTGAAGTTACTGTGGATTGGGCCATCATGATTCATAGCATCATGATTGGAGAGGAAGTAGAAGTTCATGAAGTCATCTCCCATGAATTCTACAAAATAGCCGATAAATCCTCTACTTTTGCAAGGCTAGCTTTTCCTCATCTTATTTGCCATCTATGTTACTCAGCTGGAGTTATCATAGAAGGAGACGTCCTCATTGAGGAGGACAAGCCCATCACTAAGAAAAGGATGGAGCAAACAAGAGATCCCACTCATGGAACCCAAGAGACGCATGAGGAAGCTCATCACCAAGAAATCCCGGAGATGGCTCAAGGGATGCACTTTCCTCCCAACAACTATTGGGAACAACTCAACATTTCCTTAGAAGATTTGAGTTACAATGTGGAACAATTAAGGGTGGAACATCAAGAGCACTCCATCATTCTCCATGAAATTAGAGAAGATCAAAGAGCAATGAGGGAGGATCAACAAAGGCAAGGAAGGGACATAGAAGAGCTTAAGGACATTATTGGTCCTTCAAGAAGAAGACGCCACTAAGGTGGACTCATTCCTTGTTCTTATTTTCTGTTGTTCGGTTTTTATGTTATATGTTCATCTATGTTTTGTGTCTCTACTTCATGATCATTAGTATGTAGTAACTATGTCTTAAAGCTATGAATAAATTCCATAATCCTTCACCTTTCTTAAATGAAACATGTTTTTAATACAAAAGAACAAGAAGTACATGAATTTTGAAATTATCCTTGAATTTAGTTTAATTATATTGATGTGGTGACAATACTTTTTGTTCTCTGAATGAATGCTTGAACAGTGCATATTTTTGATCTT
>NC_029772.3:41132639-41137419 GCF_000817695.3 Arachis duranensis | reverse complement strand
AAATTGATTCTTGAAGCAAGAAAAAGTAGTGAAAAGTAAAAAGCTTGCGAAAAAAAAGAGATAAAAAAATAATAAATAGGCGAAAAAATGGCGAAAAAAAAGAAAAAGCAAGCAGAAAAAGCAATTAGCCCTTAAAACCAAAAGGCAAGGGTAAAAAGGATCCAAGGCTTTGAGCATCAATGAATAGGAGGGCCCAAGGAAATAAAATCCAGGCCTAAGCGGCTAAATCAAGCTGTCCCTAACCATGTGCTTATGGCATGCAGGTCCAAGTGAAAAGCTTGAGACTGAGTGGTTAAAGTCGTGATCCAAGACAAAAAGAGTGTGTAAGAGCTCTGGACACCTCTAACTGGGGACTCTAGCAAAGCTGAGTCACAATCTGAAAAGGTTCACCCAGTTATGTGTCTGTGGCATTTATGTATCCGGTGGTAATACTGGAAAACAAAGTGGTTAGGGCCACGGCCAAGACTCATAAAAGTAGTTGTGTTCAAGAATCAACAAACTTAACTAGGAGAATCAATAACACTATCTGAAATTCTAAGTTCCTATAGATGCCAATCATTCTAAACTTCAAAGGAAAAAGTGAGATGCCAAAACTGTTCAAAGGCAAAAAGCTACAAGTCTCGCTCATCTAATTAAAACTAATATTCATTGATAGTTTGAAATTTATAGTATATTCTCTTCTTTTTATCCTAATTGATTTTCAGTTGCTTGGGGACAAGCAACAATTTAAGTTTGGAGTTGTGATGAGCGGATAATTTATACGCTTTTTGGCATTGTTTTTAGGTAGTTTTTAGCATGATCTAGTTACTTTTAGGGATGTTTTCATTAGTTTTTATGCTAAATTCACATTTCTAGACTTTACTATGAGTTTGTGTATTTTTCTGTGTTTTCAGGTATTTTCTGGCTGAAATTGAGGGACCTGAGCAAAACTCTGATAAGAGGCTGACAAAGGACTGCTGATGTTGTTGGAATCTGACCTCCCTGTACTCAAAATGCATTTTCTGGAGCTACAGAACTCTAAATGGCGCGCTATCAACGGCGTTGGAAAGTAGACATTTAGAGCTTTCCATCAATATATAATAATCTATACTTTATTCGAGATTTGATTATGTAAACTGGTGCTCAACGCCAGTTCCATGCTGCATTCTGGAGTCAAACGCTAGAAACACGTCACAAACCAGAGTTGAACGCCCAAAACACGTTACAACTTGGCGTTCAACTTCAAGAGAAGCCTCAGCTCGTGGATAGATCAAGCTCAGTCCAAGCACACACCAAGTGGGCCCCGGAAGTGGATTTATGCATCAATTACTTACCTCTGTAAACCCTAATAGCTAGTTTAGTATAAATAGAACTTTTTACTAGCCTATGAGACATCGTGGTTAGCTTGGTTCGATACTTTTTCTTTTGATCATTCGATCTTGTGACCACATTTGGGGGCTGGCCATTCGGCCATACCTGGACCTATCACTTATGTATTTTCAACGGTGGAGTTTCTACACACCATAGATTAAGGGTGTGGAGCTCTGCTGTACCTCAAGTTTCAATGTAATTACTACTATTTTCTATTCAATTCGATTTATTCCTGTTCTAAGATATTCGTTGCATTTCAACTTGATGAATGTGATGATCCGTGACACTCATCATCATTCTCACCTATGAATGCGCGTGACTGACAACCACTTCTGTTCTACCTTAGACCGGGCGCATATCTCTTGGATTCCTTGATCAGAATCTTCGTGGTATAAGCTAGAATTGATGGCGACATTCATGGGAATCCGAAAAGTCTAACCTTGTCTGTGGTATTCCGAGTAGGATTCCGAGATTGAATGACTGCGACGAGCTTCAAACTCCTGAAGGTTGGGGGTTAGTGACAGACGCAAAAGAATCATGGGATTCTATTCCAACCTGATTGAGAACCGACAGATGATTAGCCGTGCTGTGACAGAGCATTTGGACCATTTTCACTGAGAGGATGGGATGTAGCCATTGACAATAGTGATGCCCTACATACAACTTGCCATGGAAAGGAGTAAGAAGGATTGGATGAAAGCAGTAGGAAAGCAGATATTCAACAGGGACAAGCATCTCCATACGCTTATCTGAAATTCCCACCATTAATTTACATAAGTATTTCTATCCTATTTTATTTATCTTAATTATCTAACCCAATCACATTTGAATCAGCCTGACTGAGATCTACAAGATGACCATAGATTGCTTCAAACCAACAATCTCCGTGGGATCGACCCTTACTCACGTAAGGTATTACTTGGACGACCCAGTGCACTTGCTGGTTAGTTGTGCGGAGTTGTGACTAAGTATAATTCACGTGTGAGAGCTACCAAACTATTGGAGCCATTGTTGATGATCACAATTCCGTGCACCAGTAATCCCCGAAAACAGCGCCATTTTGACGAACGCACTTTTGTGTGGTCTAGAATTCACAAATAAAGGCTCGTTGAAAGTATAGCTTCTAAACCAACCAAAATTCTTTCGTACAAAAGATTGTTTGTCACAAGTACAAACCCCTAATAAATAATAACCGAAGTATTTAAACCTCGGCTCGTCTCTCAAGGAATTGCAGGGAGGTGTGCTTATAATTGGTTATGGAAAAGTATATTTTTTGGGGTTTTGGATAAGAGACAAGAAAAGTAAATTGTAGAGAAAATAAAATAATAACAATAAAAGCCTTGACTAGGAGAAATTAATCGGAAGTTCTATCCTTGTTGGATTTTCTCAAGATCAGTTAATAATTGATTGTTGTTTCTACCTAGTTAACCCTTACCAAATAAGGGAAAGTCAAGTAGTTAAGCCAACTTCTATTCACAAGTCATAATCATGTCCCTTGAGAAGGATTAGTGTTAGTAACTAGAGAGCTAGCCAACAACTTTCAATTACCAATTAACTCTTGAGTATTCTAACTCAAGTGTCTTCTCTTAATCAACTCCCAAGTCAAGTTGGGAGTCTACTCGGTTAACATGAATGCCATTTTCATAAATCATAAAAGAAGTAAAAAGAGAACATGGTAATTAAAATTAAATGGAAGCAATTAAACAAATAATAAAATTAAATGGAAAAATACACTTTTCATTAATAAATTAAAGAAACATTGAACCTGGAATTAAGAAGAAGAAGAAATTCTAATCCTAAGATCTAGAAAGAGGAGAGAGCATCTCTCTCTAAAAACTACATCTAAAATCTAAAATTTTGAAAGGTGAGAAGTGTATGATGAATTCCCTGGATTCCCCCACTCTATAGCCTCTAATATGTGTTTTCTGGGCCAAAAATTGGGTCAAAAACAGCCCAGAAATTGCCCCAAGCAATTTCTGATACGTCCAGCGCGTGCGCATGTGACGCGTATGCGTGGATTGAACTTTCGCCAGGTCATGCGTACGCGTGATCCATGCATGCGCATCACTTAACAGCCAGGCAGCTATAGCAAATTATATATCGTTGCAAAGCCTCGGATGTTAGCTTTCCAATGCAACTGAAACCGCCTCATTTGGACCTTTGTAGCTCAAGTTATGACCATTTGAGTGCAAAGAGGTTAGGGCTAACAGCTTTGCTGTTCCTTCAGCTTCTTGTATTCCTTCCACTTTTGCATGCTTCCTTTTCATCCTCTAAGTCATTCCTGCCCTGTGATCTCTAAAAATACTTAACACACATATCAAGGCATCAAATGGTAATAAGAGAGGATTAAACGTTGCAAAATTAAGACCAAATAAGCATGTTTTCAATCATAGCACAAAATCAGGAAGAAAAATGTAAAACATGCGATTTACATGAATAAGCGTGAGAATCCTGGATAAAATCCACTCAATTAAGCACAAGATGTTCCACGAAATAGTGGTGCATCACTGACTCAAATATCTGCCAAAGATACTAATAAAGTACACAATAACTGTAACTGTACAAATTTATTATCCATCAGACTACTACTGAAGCATAATAAATCTTATGTACTCTTGAGCTTTATAACTTTCTTGAGGCACCTAATGAGACTATACTTATCTCTGTTAGTGTTGAGTATATAACTTTATTTATAATTTTGTATGCCATTAACATACAAGGATAATAAAATATACTTACTCCCACTGAATTAATATAAGTCATCAATCATGTTTATCTCAAAAGGCCATATGAGATGATAATTTTGAAAATATATAAAATATTAATGATAAAAAGCTTTCTCGAGTCCATGGATAAAATTCTTTAAGTAGCCTGGTGCACGAAATTGCAATCACACTTTTGCAATCCGCACAACTAACCAGCAAGTGCACTGGGTCGTCTAAGTAATACCTTACGTGAGTAAGGGTCGAATCCCACGGAGATTGTTGGCTTGAAGCAAGCTATGGTTATCTTGTTGATCTTAGTCAGGATGCCAATAGGGTTCTTTCGTTTTAATTGTAAAAAGTCAAAGGGCATAAAATAAATACTTATTGTGCAATAATGGAGAATATGTTGGAGTTTTGGAGATGCTTTGTCTCTTTATTTCAGCTTTTCTCTTGTACTCCTCTTCACACACGCAAGGTTCCTTCCATGGCAAGCTGTATGTAGGGTGTAACCATTGTCAATGGCTTCTTCCCATCCTCTCAGTGAAAATGGTCCAAATGCTCTGTCACAGCACGGCTAATCATCTGTTGGTTCTCGATCATGTAGGAATAGAATCCATTGATTCTTTTGCGTCTGTCACTACGCCCAACAATCGCGAGTTTGAAGCTCGTCACAGTCATTCAATCCCTGAATCCTACTCAGAATACCATAGACAAGGTTTAGACTT